>NC_089815.1:30993137-31148137 GCF_029633855.1 Hoplias malabaricus | reverse complement strand
GTTTCTCCTTTGCTCTCGCTCTGTTCTTACCTGTATCCTTTTTTCTGACTGAAGGATATTTAAACAGTTATGGATTTTTGGACAAAGGTGTTCCTCAGACTGACCAAAAGCTGCTGCTTTGATATATAGTGGGTAAAAAATATATAATATATATGATATATATATATAGAATATTGATTCGGTGTCAGTATTTTATATATATGATACATGGACTTTGACATTTTTGTACATAGTTTTCTTTTTTTGTTTTTTCTAACGTCTTTATCAGATATCACCTTCTTTTGCTTTGTTTTGTTTGTTTCAGTAAGTTGTTCATAAGAAGTTCACTCACCCTCAACAGACTCACTACTCAAGCGGACACTCAAGTACTTTTAATTCACAGTGTGACCTACAGGGGGTGCTATTTTTGGGGCGTTTGGCAGGAGAGAGAAAAAGAGGCAGAAATAAAGTATATGAGCTTAAAGAAAACTATTTGCCGGTACATGTCGCTGATTTATTTTGACCTAGTGTGCTAGGTTTGTGGAAAAGACGGGAACAGTATGTGGCCTGTAGAAGTTCATCTTCGCAGTTTTTGTTGGTTTATAATGTGTGTAAGGTTTAGTTTAGTGAATTTTGGGAGATTTTCAGACGCTCTTGAGACAGCTCTGAGACGACCTGGTGGAAGCTTGGGCTCACTGGTTTTAATCCTCATTCGAGCTGTCCACTTTGGCGGTCCCATAACACTGTTTTTTCTATCCTGCCTTGAATGGGTTAACGGGGTTCGAGATGTGCGTGAGCTCTGTTTACGGTGGTACATTGGGTTAATATTGGGAATCAGGTGGGCTGCCTGTATCAGATACAAGAGGGCAGTCCAGTAACTCTATATACGGGGTCCGCGTGGGCCCACGGAGCGTTGTCTTAATTTAGAGTATGTTTGTGTTTGTCGTTGAGCTGCCCATATTGGGTCTATGTTTAACCCATCCTGAACCCATTGCCGGCCGTGAAGGTCATCCATATGTGGGGCCAACATTTAACAAATGCTCCAGCCCCTGTATTTGTGCCTTTATCACAGATCTGAGACAAGGCTAAACCAAGGCTAAAATATGATAGCTGTTGCCAAACAGTGTTTAATGTTTGTGTTGTGTTTGTTGGTGACTGTGTGCTTATTGTTTGAGGGGAAAGAAGGTTTTGAGCCAGGATGAATATTTTAAACAGATGGGGGGTCAGAAATGCTAGGTCGGCTGAAAATGAATGGAACTTAGCAGCAGCAGCAGCACGTGTTAGCCCAAAAGTTAGCATTGCTCTTCTAACGCTGCCTTGAAGTAAGTTCCTACTCACTTGGCATTCATGTGCCTGTCTCATTACGATATTTCTGACAGGATTTGAGGGCAGCAAAACTTCCACAGACAATTAAGAGAAGCTAGCAGGGCTTGAAATTAGCTTCCACTCATTTTTAGCCTTAGCTGCATTTTTTGGATGCAGCTTTAACACAAGGTCAACTTTTTTGATATCGCCAGTTACTCGTGCTTGGTTTTTAGCAGGCTGTTTCTACTCTTTTTCATGTTGACCACATTTATAGCTACAGGTATAACGTCGTGTTAGTTTAAAAAAGAAAAGGAAAAAAAAAGAAAAACAAAACGCTAAAAAGGGAAGCTAATTATCTTCCTGACAGCTCTTCATACACTCTTAGCAACGTGTGCAGATTTCTACATAACAACGAGTCACCATATCCTTAGAAAAGACAGAAGTTTTATTTATTTTACTATAACAAAGATTGTTGTATAAAATAAACCCTGCTAGCTTTTATTTCAGTAGTTTTTCAAAAGGCGGGTAAATTAGACTTTTTCAGAGAGAGATGCAGGCTATAAGTGGGCAGTTGGTGGTAAATATTAATGGTGATTCTTTTAGTTTTTGTATGTTTGGACACAGTCTACCTCAGTATTTTTCAGAGTATAGTGGAGCCAAGTGAATCTCTCTCCGATGCCCAGGGTTTTTATTTTTTTCTTTTGGGCTGAAAATGTAACTCTGTGTTTATGGATATTAATATTTTTTAACAGAGTTCCTTATTATTCCAAAATTATATCCTACAAGACCCCGACCCCCTAGGCCAATTATTTTTTAGTTTTTTTTCCATATTTATTTATTTATAGGATTTTTTTTTCTTTACAGACAACTATAAATCCTCATTTAACCCCAAAGATTGCACAGATCACAGCAGCTGCACAGTTCAGACACTTTCAACTTCTCACAGTTTGAACCAGCCACAAAAACGGGACCTGATTCGAAATGAAATGCATTAAAAAAAACATATCTCTGTTTATTTTCTCATGGGCCTTTGAACAGACTTTTATTTCCCACTTTCCCACTGTTCGTCAGTGTGTTTAACTCAATGCTGTGTTGTTTTCCTTGCTTTTTGAGGCCCTCACTGCTCTTCAATAAGCTTTTAGCTCTAGTTTGTTTGGGAAGTTGGTCAGTGCAGCAGTGATTGGTTGGAACATGTTTAAAAATATTTTCCAAAATTGGACTCTATTCTTAGCTGTGATCATTCTTTAACATTCAGCGTAACATCTTAAACTAGCATTAATTTTATTATTTACGTGGGGCGTCTGAATTTTGCTTAAATTAAAGACTAATCCAGTACGTATAAGCTCGCTGCACTGGCTTTAATGGAGGTCAGTTTGTCCGGTTTGTATTTACCTTTGTCCAGTAGTTTCTTTTGTTTTGGTCCCCCTTTGATTCTCAGATAATTGAGAAAATTAAAAATGTTAACCCTTCATTTGCTCTAAATGTGATTTTGTTGCCATTGTTTTTGCTTTCCATCGTCAATGTAATTTTAGCAATTTCTTTTTATTCTTTTTTTTTTTTTCCACTGTGAAAAACTGCAACCTAATGCTATCATGTGTAATGTTTATGTAAGTGGGGCTTTTTTGGGGGGAAATGGACAGAATCCTGACTGCCGCCCCTTTAAATGCATGGGTTTTTCTTAAAAGAACGAGCTCTTCTAGGACAATCCTGCGGTGCCAAAAACCCAAGAACACAACAGAATTTTCCTTTTTTTCAAGTCCATTTTTGTTTTCCGGAAAGAAATTTGGGATTTTCTCAGGGAGGAGCAAGCTCGGGGGATGTTGAGGGGTGGGGATTTTTAAGAGGGGTCATCTTCTCCTTTTGGCTCTTGTCGCCTCTTCTCGGTGACGCTGGAGGTCTGGTAGCGCCTCCTGGTGGCGGAGGATAAAAGCGAACCGGACGATGATGTAGCTTAGGGCCCTGACCCTCAGTGCCTTGGACATTTTCGCTTTCGTCAAAAACCAAACCCAGCATCACCCCTCCCTCATCGTCCAGAGTATTAACCCTCACCCAAAAAGGTTTATTTTCTTTACGTTTTCTGTTTTTGTTTTGGCTTTTTTTTTAATCCTTCTTTGAGATAAAGGTGAACTTTGGGTTCAGACGTTTTCCTGCTTGGCTCGACATTACTATATCCATCAAATCTATGTGAATGATATTAATTTCTTTAGTTTTTCTGTCTTATTTTTAAAAGTCTGACCTCGTGCCTCTGCTCGGAAGCTGCTGCGGTTTGCTGTGTGCCTCCGAGGAACCGCTCCACCCTCTCAGCAGCTCCTCTACACCCCCTTTGTGCAGGAAAACGAGGAGTGGGCGTGTTTGTTTTTTTATGAATATTAATAGACAATTGTAGAACATTACACTGATACTGTACAGAGTAACAGCAGGTCCCACACACACAGAAGGCACTTATTGTTTTGATAAGTTTGAGAGAAATCACAGAAAATTAACGAATAAAACGACGAGGATGATCTGAGGTTGGACGGAGGAAGCTGGCGGCGCCCTCGTGAGCCGAGGAGGAGGCGTTGTATGTATTCTGTTGTTCCAAAAGGACAAAAGTATTACACTTAGAGATGTTCATTTCTATTTTTTCAGCCAAAAAAGAAAAAACAAACAAAAAAGATAAAAAAACAGAGGGAAAAATTCAAGGACTTTTCTGACTGTAAACTTCTGCTGTTGTTGTACATTGAGATGGAGTTTGCGTTAGCGGTGTGTATATATCCTGTTTATTTCTTTTTTTAATGAACAGTGAGCAGTCTGAGGGTGACAGAAGCTCACGGGGGAAAGGTTTATCCTCAAAATTCAGCCGACTTTGTGGTCGTTCTCCAGCGTCGTGTCCAGCCTCACCTTTCACCCTTCATTAAATAATCCACCGCCCGTTCCTCGTGCTTCATATCACTCTCCCGATCTCTCTGTCCCCCTCTGTGTCACCGTCGTATGAATCTTTGTCCGTTTACAGCTTCACAGATTATTAACACATGATAAATGCATTGTTTGGAAAACTGGAAATAGACCACTACAGATTACTGCCATTGGAATAAGCTCCGTGTCCACAACAGCGCCCCCTTTATTTTCTGTTGCATCAGGATTAAAGGCTGTTTTTGTTTAAAATGCCCTGTTGTCTGACCCCTGACCCCCTCTGCAGCATGTTTGTGAAGTCTGTGTTCTCCCGTTGTTGTTCTAGAATGTTTCTTAAAAGGGAAATTCCACCCATCTTTTAAAATTTCAGCGTTAATCAGTGGCTGAGCTTCTGTAAACATTAATACACTCAGTGAACCTTGTCCTCGCCTCAAAACTGAAGTGTGGGCAAATTCTGAAATGATGGTGTAATTGCCCTTTAACGTCCTGGTGGTGGTGTGAGTCACTACTGAATAAATACAATATGTCAACTCAACTGACACCTTCAAGCTCCACCCACAAATGTGGTCATTCCTAGCGACGGTTGCTAGGTTGGACAAATGTTACGAGTCCAGTTCCAGGCGAATACTTTAATCAAAGCTTAAACGAATTCCTGTTTAAAAAGCAGAGTAAAGGCACAAACGTAAACAACAACTCGTTAGCCATCCACTTTGATTTAAACGATATTAGTGTCAGGCTTGTCTAACCTAGCAACAGTTGCTAAGGAACAGGGCAATGAGGGCAGAGCATGGACAGGTAAGTTTTGTCAGAGTTTACTCACTTGGGGCAATAATTGTCGATGTAATATATTTTTTTTCGCATTTTTTTTTCTCTTCTTTGTTCGTCTCATGTTTCTGCTGCTCCTCGGTTTGTCTCAGATTAAGGGTTTTTTGTTTCTTTCTGTCATTTCTTTCCTCCTTTTGTGATACACACACACTGTTCTGTGCCTTGAGCGTCTTCACCACACCCTCTCCACGTCTCTGTAAATAAACTACAATCACACCCTCAAAATGTTCACCGTAGAAACAGAACCATGTACAGAATCAGAATCAAAGGTGCCATGATTAACTCCGACCTCTCCACAGTCTCCTTCCTTTTGTTTTTGTTTGTTTTTATTTTCTTTTCAAGGAGAGCCAAGCAGTGACATGTACAGAGAAATGTTGGAATGAAATGAAAATAAATCTTGCTGTGTGTAAATTATTCAACAATTAACTGTTTATATAAAAGATTATGAATAAAACCTTATTGGAGAAATCCCTTGCTGTTGTTCTTTAAAGTGCCCCTCTGTTCCCTGTGTTGAGGGCTACAGATGTAGAAGATATTTCTAGAATAAAAGTCCTGTGGGTGTCCTGAACTTTGAAAAACAAAGGACTACAGGCTTTAATTGTAGAACTGAGCTGAGAATAATGTAACAGCTGGGGCACTCTATGCTACGAGAAGTTTACATAAATACAGATGTTTACATGTGATTTATATAAAAAACAGCAGCCGCAGAGTTGGGCCACACAGGGGCAGCCATGGCCTAAAGGTTAGAGAAGAAGGCTGTGAGGCGGAGGTTTGAGCCACTGGACTGGCAGGAAAGTAGAGGCCAGGGAAGGGATGAAACAGCACTATCTCCTCCCTCAACATCCACAGATGGATTGCCCTAACCCCCAAATGCTCTCTGAGGGACGAGGGGTTCTCTCAGGGGGCCCTGATTACTTCTCGTGTGTGTGGCTTCATAATCCGGTTACAGTGCTACAGTAGCTGTTGATGTGTGTCAGCAGTGGAGCTGATGCAAGCCTCAAACTTCCTCTCTCTCTCTTTTTCTTACACACTTTCTTTCTTACTCTCTCCCTCTTTTCTCTCTCTCTATCTCTCTGTCCCTCCCTCTTTTCTCTCTCACTCTCTTCTGCAATGTCAGTTACACATGACAAAGTGCTTCACCTTCAGAACACACACACACACACACCTGCTACAAACCCAGCAGCGCCTCAATCCCCTCATCTTTCCCTCCTCTGTATAACGTGCTGTAGACAGTGGACGGGGGGTGGGGGTGGGTACAGTGTAATTTCTCTCTGAAAAAAAAGAAGGAAGCAGGTCCTACTCCGCCGTCTGAGAGCTTTTGACTTCTCTGCCGCAGAGGAACACGAAGAGCACAAAGCAGAAGCGACCTGCTGAGGAACCGAGGCTGATTCAACAAAACCCAAGAGCTTTTAGTTTATATGTTGGAGGCTGATGGTTGTTGGTTTGTTTGTTTGTGGATTTACTGGTCTCTGGTCTCGGAACTGGACCCAAGAACAGTGAGTAACTTCTCTGCTTCTTTCACTCAACTCTTGCAACATCACTAACCTTCATGCACTTCTGTTTTACCAGAAACACCACACTCAGGCTGCAGTCATTAAAGCAGCGTAACTAATGATCACTTGCATTATTTTTGTATTAAGACTGGTGTTAGTTTCCAGGCCTTTACTGTTAGACCCTTTTACATTTACAGACCAGCCACAACATTAAAACTCTTAGCTCCTCTGACCACACAGGAGCACTTTGTAGCTCTACAATCACAGACAGTAGTCCACCTGTTGCTCTGCATACTTTATTACCCCCCTCTCCCCCTGTTCCTCAGCGCTCAGGACACCCACAGAGCAGGTGTGATGTGGTGGTGGATCATTCTCAGCGCTGCAGTGACACTGACGTGGTGCTGGTGTAGAGTGGATCAGACACAGCAGCAGCTGCTGGAGTTTGTGTCAAAACTAAAAACCCTGGTTTAGTCACGAAACAGACAATAGTTTAGCCTCTGCTTTAGTAGCGGGGATTTTGCTGTTGTTTTAACAGTTATTAGTTCGGAGATACGTTTCGGTTCTCAGACAGAAAGCTTGGCCCAAGATTTTGGGGGCATTTTTATGATGTAGTCCAAACATAATTCATTCATACTGATACTGAATGCATAGTTATAAGAAAACTGTTCTTTTAACGTGTAACAGAAGATCTTCTTTGGCTCAGGTTTAGACCAAATAAGGTCCCACTGGTCTCAGCTGTTAAAGTCCTACATGAAGGTTTAGCCATTGTCTTATAATCAGTGAAGGAAGTTTGGAGAACAGACCCATGATGTTCTAAGAGAATGGACTGGTTTATTCAGCTCTGGTGCTGGTTCAGCTGGTCACCCACTGGAGTCTGTGGATGCTGTGGATGACAGGCACAACTTCAGCCAGATACAGTCAGAACAAAACCTTGTAATTTCATTTTTATTCACATAGATATCGTCGCTGTCCAAATTAGAACATATCTCCATTGGAAGTCAATGTAAAAACATGTTTTACAGCATTTCTAACTGGTTTATTCGTCATAAAAGCTTGAAGGACAGCTGCTGTGTTTAAATGATGTAGTAAACATCCACAAAATGGAGATATATATTTGTAATATAGTAATCATAATTGGAAACCCATGGCTGACACAGTGTTAAAATTTCCCAACTGTTGAAAGGATAGTAATTGTCCTATAAATGCACTTATAAATGAAAGTGTAACATAAATAATATAAATTATTATTACAATAACATTTAAAGTGTTTATTTTATTTTTATTTATTTATTCCTGCTCCCAAAATGGTCGCTCTTTACAAACTTTTGTTTTGACACACATATGATGCTAGCAGTGCTTTGCTAGTTTTTTTTTTTTTTTTAGACAGAATGGCAAGTAAATTAACCTTTACAAGGGAAGTACACTTGTCACTTTTCACATGATATTAGACTTTTCTGAGAAACAGCTCTGACTTATATAATCTATTTAACAAAAAAGCCATGTTTACAGAAAGTAAGCTTGTGCAGAACAGGAAGCCTCACGTGCAGCGTTAGCATGGTGCTACAGGCAGGGCCGAAATGACAGACATGGTTTTGTTTGATCTTCTGTGTTTTTAGTTTTGACCTAATTTCTTTACCATTACATTTCTGAATATTAACAGAGGTTTATTTCCCTCTTTAGCCTCTTAGCTCCACTGTAAATCCTCAGAAGCCAACTGCGTCTCGTCTGATTCACTACATATTTTTGGTGGAAACTCTGAGCAAAAGCTTCATTTCAGTTCAGTTTGCCTGTTGTTTTGCATAGAGTTCAGATCTGTATCAGTGTCTGCAGCAGAGCAGCTCTTCTTCCTCCAGCAAAAAACGCAATATCAATCAGACTCAAACTGTAACTCAGGTTAAAACAACACAAGCCCATACACAAACTCAACTTCATCTGATTTAATCTCATACTGGACTCAAAAAGAAACTCAAACTCAACCTCAACTCAAATTCAGATCCAACTCATACTCTTCTTAAATTCAAATCTGATCTATACTTTGCACCAAACACAAAACTAAAAGTGTAGTACCATCAACACACAGTAAAGTAGAGTTTTAGAGTCTCACGACAGTCTCTCTCTGATCTCTATATTTATAACATTAAATTACAAAATCAACTAGACATTAAAAGTTATTTTAGATGTTGTATTTAATGGACTGTTCTTTTTCTGAGTGGATTCAGACACTTTAACCTGCTCTTATTCTGAAAACACTGTGTATAATCTCTGCATGGAGGGCTCTGGAGCAGCTGCACATGAGCCAAACCTCACCGTACTCAATGCCAACATTCAGACGATGCAAACGTGAGAGAGCTCAGTCCATGCTTTCAGGACGAGTTGGGCTCGTGTTGGGGTCCAAGGCGAGTCATCCACCACCCGTACGTGACCTTACTAATGCGCTCATTCACGGATGCCATCAAAACCTCACAACAATGTTCCAAGAACTAGTCTGAAGCCTTCTCAAAAGGAGAGAGGGTTGTTGTCCTCTCCTCCTCTTTTTCTTGCTCCTCTGCAGCCTTCATCATCATCATCATCATCCTCATCCTCCCTGGGGTCTAAACCCTGCCCCTTTCGCTCCTTCATTTCCCTCTCTCTCTTTCTCTCTCTCTCTTCACTTGCTCTTCACTCTCTTATTCTCCTCAGACACTCTTTATCTCTCTCTCTCTCTCTCTCTCTCTTTCCCTTTCTCATCCTTCAGTCAGACCTATCTTTCCTTGTCTCTGTTACTTCTCTCTCTCTCTCTCTCTCTCTCTCTCTCTCTCTCTCGTCTATCTCCTCTTTCTTTCTCTTCTCTTACTCCTTGTTATATTTTCATTTGCCTTTATTATTTCTCTCTTCATACTTCTCTCTCTCTCTCTCTCTCTCTCTCTCTCTCTCTCTCTCTCTCTCTCTCCATGGCTGATTCACCGCTCAACAACTCCTGGCCGTCTTTTTCCAAGCTCTGGATGAAACGATGGTCGTTCAAGCGAGGTACAAACTAAACTGGAGCTTCTCTCGCTCTGGCTCTAAGTGGGACTTTTATTCTGGATCCTTCAGTCTTAGTTTTGATGATGACCTTAGATTTTCTTTATTTTTTTTCCTTAAAGTTTACACATTTCTCTTTCCCTCGTGTTTTTTAAAGCCTTGGTTTTCTTCTTTTCCCTTGATTTTCTGTTTCAGCAGCAGCTCTGAGTTTCTGGGTTCCTCTGATTCCTCTGTTATTTTACTCTTCAAATGTTTTCAGTTTAATTTTTTAATCGTAATTCCTCGGCTCTCTTCATTTGTCTGTTTCTAAGAATGAATCCAGACACAGCACCTAGGGACAGGTCGGGGGTTAAATGCCTTGCTCAGTCGTGGATGTTGAGGGAGGAGAAAGTGCTGTTCCTTCTGTGAAGTGCAGGTTATTGATAAAAGATGAGGACGAAAATTAGAATTTCTTTAATCCCATGATTTTAGACTAATGCCGATCCAAAAAAAACCCGACTGGGATCAGACCAAGTCTAATGATGGAGTGTAAACCGAAGTGTGACATGATTCAGGCCTTTAATCCTAGATTAATCCTAGTCATGGGTTCATTATCAAAGCCAGTGATGCACCAACAATTAAAAATCCAGATTAAACTGAGTCTGTAAAAAGCAGTGTGTAATTGCAGCGGTTTATTAAAGTTGTGTTAAAATAATGTGTTTCACTTCATACGCTCCTGTTGAAGTGTGAAGGAAGTGTTTCTAGCTCTGTCTATCTCTGTCTGTCTTGTGTGTGTGTGTGTGTGTGTGTGTGTGTGAGAGAGAGAGAGAGAGAGAGAGAGAGAGAGAGAGAGAGAACAGGCATAGCTACTCTGTCTCAGGCTGATGCAGTGCAGAGTGGGGGTTTGTGTATGGCAGTGTGTGTGTGTGTGTATGCGCGTGTGTGTGTATGTGTTTGTGTGTGTGGTAAGTGAAGCTACTACAATTCAGACTAATTCAGTGTGGTGCTTTGTGTGAGTGTGTGTGTGTTTAAAGATGGATGATGGAGTGTGTTTGTGTGTGTGTGCGTGAAAGAGAGAGAGAGAGAGAGAGAGAGAGAGAGAGAGAGAGAGACTGTCACAGCTACTGTGTCTCAGACTCTGATGCAGTACAGAGTGGTGTTTGTGTATGGCAGTGTGTGCACGTGTTTTTGTAAGTGTGTGTGTGTGTGTGTGTGTGTGGTTTGTGAAGTTGCTACAGTTCAGGCTGATTCAGTGTGGCCCTGTGTGTGTGTGTGTGTGTGTGTGTGTGTGTGTGGTTAGTTCCCTGTGGTTGGGCACCAGCCGTGACCAACGATACATTATTTTTCGGAGTTGATGCTTGTTTTGCATTTCACATCATGCGTTACACACAGCTGTGGTAAATACACACGCACACTTTTAGCAAGACACACACACACACGCTTCCACACACTGCGCTCAGAGCTGAAGTCAAGTCCTCACTGGCAGAGTGTGTGTGTCTCATGGCTGTGTGAACCTCATGATGAGAGTTACTCTGCACTTTTGGTTTCAGAGTTGCCGTCGTTCTGAGAGACAGTTTCCGGAGGTTTTGTTCCAGCTGTAGCTACAGGAGCTAAATTACACTTTCCAGATTACGGACCACAGTTCATCCAACATTTCTCCTGGAACGAAGGGCATTGATGTTTAGTTTTCTTCCCTTTGCTGCAGTAAGAGTTTCTGCGTCCTGCGCCGTGTGGAGGGCAGCAGTGTGGCACTACACTGCACTCTAGGGCTGGACAATCATTTAATATCAATAAATATCACAATATAACCCTTCAATATCAAATGATATGATTTTAAAACTCATTTTTAATATTTGAGTTGACATTATTTACAGCATCTGTCACTGACTGGCGGTCATTAGCGGGCGCTGCCAGTTTATTCCACTCGGTTTTAAATTTAGTTTAAAAAACACTAAAATTGACAAAGCCAAGAGGTTTCTGTGTGACGGTGATGTCATGCTTCCTGTTTGTATTTGGCAGGTTTTCTGTGGCTTTTATATTGTTTGTGTTGATATCGGAATTATATCTTAAATTAAGAATGTAAGAAATATATTATGAATTAAAACTAAGGCGGCTACGTCCATGGCCCCAAAAAGGAGGACTTTAGGACCACCGAGACAATGCTTGGGAACTGCAGTTCTCTCTGGTGTGTTTACGTTCAGAAGCTCGTCGTTTAAGGTGGAATGATGTGTTTGAGGAAAAAAAATGACTGTCGTCTGTACATCGCTAATGTGTAACTTGACTGTAAGTTTTCATTCACTGTTTGAACTCATTTGTAAAGTTCTCCCGAATTTAGAGTGGATTCCTACCTGAAACTGCACAAATATATCAGGAATAAAGCTATATCCTCATCTCTTTTCATGGTTTTCAACCTTTGCTGGGCCTTTGGTGTTGATTTAAGAAGCCTAGCTTCGTCTGACCGAGCCGCTTTGTTTTTTTATTTTTTTTACTACAGCAGGAGAGCAGCAAATGGTGAGGAAACATCTTCTGAATTTTATAAAAAGTGTTTTGTGATTACAATCAGAGAGGTTCCCTGTAATAGTCAGAAGATAGTTTGCGTTCTGCTTGTGATGTGTTTAAGTAGGCCACAGTGGTACACAGGAACCTCTGTGGAGGGCAGATCTGTTATCCACTGCACTATGGTTGGCCATGGTTGCCAAGCAACAAAATGGTTAGAGATTATTCCCTGAACTGAACGATAGATCATTACTGTCCAGTTTAAAACACAGGTCTCCATCATTCAGCTTTTATTACTGGAACTTTCCACTTCATAAATAAGGAAATCCACTTCCATTAATAACTGTGACTGGCGCTGAAGGCCGCATTTGTTTCAGGCTTGAAAACAGACCTCAGGTCAGTTTCTTAAGGAGCCCAGGGCTTGAATGCACCGTAACAGTCTGGATTCAACCTGATCCCAGACCAGTCCACAGACAAGAATCTGCAATGAAGCGAGAGCTTTTAAAAGCCTTAGAGCTCTTTGTGTTTCTTGGTGTTTAGCTGTTCGCTGCAGTAATGTATGGTGTCAGGAGCCAGCCTTAAATGGCCATTGGCGCATCCCAGGCATCATGGCGGTGATGTGGTTTACATAGTACAAGTCTGATGTGGATACAAACAAACTCCCCTCTGGGACATTGTCATCCGTCTGGAGCCCGGCGCTGATTTACGTCCCGAAAGGACGAGTCCGAGGCCCACGTTCAGCTCTGTTTAAAGAGATGAAGGCTTTGGCTGTGGCTCTGGAGGCTCTCGGAGGGCGGGGCTTGAGGGAGCCTGCTTTGTGTCGTCCTCCACGTCATCGCCATCATCATCATCGTTAAGTTCTCACACACAGTGACTTCCCCAAAGGCAGCAGTAAGTCAGGTCTGAGTTCTGAAGAACAGCTGTTGCATAACCGCTGTATAATTTTCATAACCCTGTCTTCTTCAGAACTGTGAGGGCATTAATCAGGAGGCTGTTGCTCTTTTGACTCTTGCTGCTGCTGCGACCGGCTCTTTTACTCGTCTCCGAAGGCTTTTCACTGCAGACTTGAGCAATTGCTGGGAGGATTTGATGGCATTCAGTCACATATACATTAGTGGGGGCAGGTCTCTCTAAATCATCAGCTCTGAGTACTGAACGATGCTCCAACAATGAGTCCAGAGAACACCGTTCCACTGCTCCACAGCCCAGTGCTGGGGGCTTATAATGATGTTTGTCTAATAGCGTACTGTACAAAATTTACATCCTGAGCTTTTAGCTGTGCCTTTTCATCAGCTCTATCTGTCAATCTAGCTCTCTCTCTCTCTCTCTCTCTCTCTCTCTCTCTCTCTCTCTCTCTCTCTCTCTCTGTTTGTGTGTGTGTGTATGGCTTCCTCAGGTATTTATATATATATATATATATATATATATATATATTTAGAGAGAGAGAGAGAGAGAGAGTATTGTCCAAATATTTTGGGCACCTGAGAAAATGAGTTATGAAAAGATAAAAATATAAATAAATCAAATTAAAGCCTTAGAATAAAATCAAACAACATTATTTTTGTGTGTGTGTGTGTGTGTTTAACCCTCCACATCTCTGCTGGTGACAGTGTTATTTGAGGTGATCGTCCCGTGCCTAGTGTCAGCGGCTAATAAACACTCCATTGTGTTAAACGAAGTGTGCTGTAGATTTAACACATCCATACGATCAGGAGAAACATCTAGAAACACACACTGTTCTTCACTCGCTCACAACACAGCATCTACTTTTTAGAAAAAGAAAATCCTTTACTTTTACTGTAGCTATGTTTCTGTATTCACTGGATTTAAATAAGATTTTACACAAGCACCGCGCTTGTTGAAAAAAAATATGACATGAGTCCTGTAGCACACATGTGAGGAGAGGCCATCATGTACTGTGTCATGGGAACTGAGGAAGCTAGTAGGCAAAACCTCAAACTACCCACCCACACACACACACACACACACACACTCGTTCACTGCTGAGCTCAGAACTGCCACAGCAGCCCCTGCTCATTTCCTCCAACAAACAGAAGATAGTGAGGACTGTAAAGTAAACTGTTGCTTCCAGGTTCGAACAGATGGAGGTTATGTTTACGGCCGTTCCCAGTTAATGCCTGGGCTTTTCTGATGGAGTTTTTTGATGCTGCGTGTGATCAGAGAGACGCTGGCTCTATGCTCGCTCTGTATTGATGTTTTGTGGGTTTATGAGGGCAGAAATAATGGCTCCTGTTGTTGTTTTCAGGCTCTGAGTGTAAGCCATGCGCTCAGCCCATCGGACCCACCTCCAGCACCGGCTCTTCCTCGTCCCTCTCTCCTGGATCCGTAGCTGAGGGGTTCTTCTTCAGTGGGATACCTGAGGACAAGGTGAGCACCTGCAGCATCATGCCCCTCCCCCACACTCCCCTTCTCTGTTTGAGTTTTGTCTTTTGTACTTTTAAAACATCTGGAGTTTTACAGAAAGAAGGTCAACTACTGCTGAGTGTGAACACTGTCACAGTCTCTGTGGTAGAAACAGATCTGCACCATGGGTTCACTGATGTAGATGAAGTAGATGATGGTATATGGATCAATGAGCTACACCTATTGTCCATGGTTATGCTACATCTGTTGCCATGGTTACACTACACCTATTTCCCTGGTTTTGCTGTGTTTCCAGGGTTACCCTACATCTATTTTCCTAGTTACGCTATACCCGTTTCCATGGTTATGCTACATCTTTTTAATGGTTATGCTATGCATATTTCCATGGTTACGTGTTATCTGTTTCCATGGTTATTCTCCATCATTTAAATGGTTACACACTGCATATTTCTATGGTTATGCTACTTCAAATGGCTCAGTATTTACTCCAAATGACTCAGTGTCTACTCCAAATGATTCAGCATTTACCCCAAATGGCTCAGTATCTATTCCAAATGGCTCAGTATCTACTATAAATGATTCTTTATCTGCTCAAGATGACTCAGTATCTAGTCCAGATGACTCAGTATCTACAGTAAATGACAGTGTCTAATCCAGATGGCTCTGTATTAACTTTGAACGGCTCAGTTTCTATTACATATGTCTCACTGTCTATGTCAATGTCTCTCTCTCTCTCTCTCTCTCTCTCTCTCTCTCTCTCTCTCTCTCTCTCTCTCTCTCTCTCTCTCTCTCACTCTGTGTTTGCAGAATTACTCTTTGTTGGAGAGTGATTTTGAGTGCTCTGGGAGCAGTGTGGACGATCTTTTGGATCTGAACTCATCCCTGAGAGACTCTGATTTTTTCAGAGATCTGCAGGTGGAACCCCCACTGACCCAGACTCTGTTTATCTGCCCCCAACCCTCGCAAATTAGCATCCCTCTCTCTCCCACAGAGAGTGTCCCTCTCTCGCCCACACACAGAGCCATGAACCTGCTGTGTGAACCGGGCGATCAAGGAGTGAGCGCCGGGTCTTCTGCACCGACGCTGGAGCTCGACTCAGATTTGGAGAGTTTCCCGATTCTGGTCAGATCCATGTCCACCTCCCGGAGACACAGCTGGGACGTCCCATTGTCTCCTGTGGGCATGGGGAGGAGGTAAGACCACCTTAATCTTCAATATCATTTTTATTTTTAAATTTATATATTTACATTTAAATATTCCTCTGCTCACAGGTGCTTCATCTAGGTTTTAATTAAGTACTTTTAATTACTTCATGTCTACTCTGAATCATTTTAGTGTCTAATATCATATATTCAGTGTTTTGCGAATTATTAATTATTCAATTTTTAATTACTGCATAACTATTGTGAATATTTCATTTATTGAATTATGAATTATTTATTAAGTGTTATGAATAATTCAATAACTACATTGAATCATTCAGTAAATGCTATGAGTATTTCAGTAAATGTCATGAATTATTCAGTAATAGCTATGAATTTTATGTGTAATTGTTACGAATAATTCAGTAACTGTGATTAATTTTTCATTAACTGTGATTATATATTTAGTATCTGTGATTAATTATTCAGTAACTGTGATTATTTATTCAGTATCTGTGATTAATTATTCAGTAACTGTCATTAATTATTCAGTAACTGTGATTAATTATTCAGTAACAGTGATTGATTATTCAGTAACTGTGATTAATTATTCAGTAACTGTGATTAATTATTCAGTATCTGTGATTAATTATTTAGTAACTGTGATTATTTATTCAGTAACTGTGATTAATTATTCAGTAACAGTGATTAATTATTCAGTAGCTGCAATTAATTATTCAGTAACTGTGATTAATTATTCAGTAACTGCAATTAATTATTCAGTAACTGTGATTAAATGTTCAGTAATGATTATGAAATTAAGTTCTTTATTTATCATCACAGAAGGTATCACAGAGGTCTCTGAGCCTCTCTCTGTCATCAGAAGTAACTGTGTCTGCTTTAGTAAAAAAAGAGGAACGTCCAAGTATATTCATCCAGCACAAAACAGAAATGACACACCCAAACAGCAGCGTTCAGAATAGATCCATCAGTTTCACTCTCACTGCACTGACCTTAAATACAGAGCAGTGATTTATTTAGAAACCAGTATTCACTGATAGTAATATTCACAGATATTAGTTTCACGATTTATTCATTTAATTTATTGTTATTTAAATTACTATGAATTTTTTTCAGTATCATTTATGAGTTATTCATCTACTCGTGTTATTCACTGTTTACGATGATGGACAATAGAACAGAGTGCTCTGGAGCAGCTGCACATGTAAATTCAACAGTCTAAAGGTACAGTCTTTGGGAACCCAGATACTCCATAGAAAAGCATGAAATGGAACAGGAAGCTTTAGAGCAGCTGCACATGAGCCGAAGGTCACAATGCTCAATTCCAAGCAGGGGCTAGAGTGGTTTAACAGTGCTCTCTGGAGTGATGGAGATCCATTCAAACCTTTGGGAAGAGGAAGAGCGGCAGAAATCAGCATCCAATATCAGAATATGAAATGACTAATGCTCACATGGTTGAATGCAATCAGGTTTTCACAGCAGTGTTCCCAAATCTAGTGTAAATTCTTCTCAGAAAAGTAGAGACTTCTTTTTAAGACATTTCATTTTAGAAGACGTTTTGGGCACAATTTTGGACATAAAGTTTATATAGGGAATATATGAAAAATGTGTGTGTGTGTGTGTGTGTGTGTGTGTGTGTGTGTGCAGGTTCAGTCTGGACACCGCCAGTGTGGACAGTGATGTGGAGAGAGAGGAAGAGAGTTTATGTCCTGGTACTCCTCCTCCCTCGCTCTCTCACTCCCACAGCTCCATAGAAGAGTTCACAGACGGATCCAAAACATTAGTAAAACACCCTTTATTTTCTAAAATACATGTGTTTTTGTGTCTTTCCTGCTCTTTAACATGTCCTATACCCTTTAAACCACAGCTTTATTGTTATAACTACTGTAAAATTTAGATTGTACCATTGTTTACCATTATTTTATAATGCTATGAATTTTACAGATACTATGAATTATTCAGTGTCTACAGATAATAATTCCAGAGCTGCTATAAATGATTTATCATGTAGCATGGAGCTTCTTTAAAATGTAACTACACCCTAAGGCCTTGTACTCATTAACAATTGAGTCGTATTGCTTTGGAAAACATAAAATATACAAGACAAGTCTCAAATTTACAGTACATACCATGGCTTTCCAGTGAGAAACATTCTAAGATCAACGGACCAATAGAAATGCTTTAAAATGACTTGGAATAAAATCTTTTTTAAACGGACCTACACTGAACGTTAACGATTTATTTCCATTCCCTAATAAACCTGCTATTTTGGAGATACATGGTTTTCGTTTGAAAGTGATGATAAATATAAACTTTCGGAAGCCCTTGTTTCACCAGTCAGTTCTACCTCTACAGCGCCCCCTCGAGTTCAACTCTGTTATTGTCGTGAATTGAAACTATGTCAGTGGGCAAATTAGAACCAGAGTTCCCTGCCCCTGATGAAACTCTTCTTGTGCGGCGCCCTGCCTGGAGGATAGTGTACACTTGCACTTCTACCACTGTGTTTTACCGCACAGCTTTGGTCTCCTGGCTGCATGGGCGTTTCTTCGTCATTACGGAAACGGAACAAACAAAGTAGCAGAGCCCCTCGCATTGGACTCTCCCACTTCAGCGCATGTTTCAAAGTTCAGATGCAGAGTTTACTGAAGGTAGGGGGTGTAGTAACCCTTCTACACGGTGATAGGAAACAAGATATCACACAGGAAGCTCATACAGACCAGTCTTACTAAGACTAACTCTACCATGCTTCTCAGCAACAGCTCTAGGGGTAGATTTGTATCAGTTAAAGGTGACAAACACAAAGAATTTGAATAGATCTCTGGTGAGATAGGGTAGATGTGTTGTAATATGCCGAAAACATGCTAACGTACCAGTTTGAATGCGAATACAATGACTGCAGCATTAACAGAAACATTCATATCTGATCACATCTGTTTCTGTGGCTGTATGACAAGGCTAATCCGATCGGTTTGATTTTAATCTCAGCAGCCACCCACGTTAAGGACTGTGTACTCCAGGTCTGATATCTTGGCATCGGAAGATAAAACTCAGGCTGAGAAAGTCTCCCGGATTCTGGAAACTTCCAAACAGGCCGCCAGGGTGGCGGGAGGTCAGTCTCTCAGACATAAACCACAGCGGATCACCTAAACTGCTAAACACTTTCATATTAATGTTGTTCCTGAATGGTTCTTGATTTGGACTCGTTAATTTATCATTGTCTGTAGCCCTTATGCAGTTCAGGGTCGTGGTGGGTCTGGAGCCCACCTGGAATCACTTAATGCAAGGTCAGAGACACACCCTGAAGGGGGCGCCAATCTTCAGAAAAAATATCTAGATTAATTTAGCATCCCTAAATTGTTTCTATATTATTTTTAAAACCTTTCTATGGTGATTAAGCTTTTAGAACTACACTGTGTGGTCAACAACAACACATCCTCATCCAACATTTCCCCTGACTTTGAATTATTTCTGGGAGGATCTGACCAACCAAATGATGTTGGATGATTAGTTCTGGTTCATAAACGCCAGAGAGGCCATATCCGTAGGGTGAGGGGACTTTTTACCCATCTAGTTCACCCTTGGCTTCACTTAGCCTCATATGCAGCTGCTTCAGTGTACAACTTGAGGCAACTGGATTCGCTACAGGTAGTGTCTCTGTCACAGCTTCAGGGTTCTGTAGGTTGTGGGTTCGAGTCCTGCTCCGGGTGACTGTCTGTGAGGAGTGTGGTGTGTTCTCCTTGTGTTTGTGTGGGTTTCCTCTGGGTGACTGTCTGTGAGGAGTGTGGTGTGTTCTCTCTGTGTCTGCGTGGGTTTCCTCTGGGTGACTGTCTGTGAGGAGTGTGGTGTGTTCTCCCTGTGTCTGCGTGGGTTTCCTCTAGGTGACTGTCTGTGAGGAGTGGGGTGTGTTCTCCCTGTGTCTGTGTGGGTTTCCTCCGGGTGACTGTCTGTGAGGAGTGTGGTGTGTTCTCTCTGTGTCTGCGTGGGTTTCCTCTGGGTGACTGTCTGTGAGGAGTGTGGTGTGTTCTCCCTGTGTCTGCGTGGGTTTCCTCTAGGTGACTGTCTGTGAGGAGTGTGGTGTGTTCTCCCTGTGTCTGCGTGGGTTTCCTCCGGGTGACTGTCTGTGAGGAGTGTGGTGTGTTCTCTCTGTGTCTGCGTGGGTTTCCTCCGGGTGACTGTCTGTGAGGAGTGTGGTGTGTTCTCCCTGTGTCTGCGTGGGTTTCCTCTGGGTGACTGTCTGTGAGGAGTGTGGTGTGTTCTCCCTGTGTCTGCATGGGTTTCCTCCGGGTGACTATCTGTGAGGAGTGTGGTGTGTTCTCTTTGTGCCTGCGTGGGTTTCCTCCGGGTGACTGTCTGTGAGGAGTGAACTGAACTGGATAAGGGCTACAGACAAGGAATAAATGAATATCGTGCTTTATATATTAACTGTTAACTGTTGAGTAATACAACACTGTGCTGATGAACTGACTTCTCTTTCTGTCTGTTGCAGAGGACCATGACACAGAGGAAGGTTTACGCTCAACAGATGGACAGTGTCACATGTGAGTCTGAGAGACTGCTCTAAATTGATCATGTTTATATTTTGTTGAGTTGTGATCTGGAGGAACAGTCTGTATCTTTACATTAGAACCAATGAATTTCACAACCCTGGTTACATAACTAGATGTGAAAAAAAAACTATGTATTTTTGTTCCTACAATTCCTACAGTGTAATTCACATTTACAGCACTGTCCTGAAATCAAGGGGGATGGTTTCATACCCTCCTCCAGAACTTACATAGTGCAGTTTCTGCAGTGCTGAGCCCTGAGGAGCAGGCTGTGTTCTCTGTATTGCAGCTCAGTGGGGCATTTTGAAGCTGTAATTTAAAGGACAAATAAAACTGCCTAGTGTTGTTTTAAATACAACTTAGTCATATTGTATTGACCATGCCATGTTCCCCCCACCTACCACACACACTTCACACACATACACACACTCAGTCTGTCTTGTTTGTACCATAGGCTGATGGTACAGAAAGTTCTGCAAGAGCTTAAGCTGTATCATGGGTAAGTAAACAAGAGTGGCACACGCTGCTATATCTGGAGCTATAGCCCTATAATATACCCCCCACACCCACTCACTCAATCACACACACACACACACACACACACACACAAGCACGCATGAAGACCCCCATGACCCCCCACCCCCTGCCAGCTGCTCTGCTAACATCTAACACACACACAGCAGCGGCCGACGTCTGGTTAGCATCTGCTACGCCTTTAAAAACACGCTAATCTGACAGCGTAATGCCTCCCTCTGCTACTGTTCACAGCTGAATTAAACCCCGCTCTCACTGTCTTGCTGCAGCAACACCAGCACGGCGTTCCTCTAACAAACCTCCCTGGAAAGAGCTCCTTACACTCCCCCACTTCACCCTTAATGACTCTCGGGCCGCATGGAGCTAGCTCTGTGTTTAGCTTCCTTCAGAAATAGCGTGAATAGCGTGTTTTTGAGTTCAATATTTTGTTTTCAAGAGTCATTTTTAGGTCATTTTATTTTTGGTAAACATCCCTTTTATCAGGTGTGTAATAAGTTTTCAACAAAAATTAACCTAATAATTAAGTAGATTGTAAATGGTGAGTGAGAAGAATTGTTTGGTCATGGCTTTCGTTTTGAAAAAGAGCTGCAAAAGCATGGGATCGATTTGTTCGTTTCTTGGGGATAATATTGTTTCCAAAAGTATGTGTGAGTTTTGGTCGATTTAAAGCTGGTGATGTTAGAGATTGTGGATGTAGCGTGTTACAGCGTCATTTTTAGGTTATTTTTTGTTAAATAATATAAGAATTGTCATGTATAATACTATGCAATATTTTCTACAAAATGACAAAAAAGAAGGAGAATATTTGGATTTGAATTACAATGATGTGTTAAATAATATTTCTAGCATTTATTTAATCACCTAATATTTGTTCAATAAAATCTCCAGTGAAACAGCCCAGTGTTTCCAGGGCCTCTTGCTGTTTCTGGGCAGATTTCTAAGCCTTAAGTCTGTCATTGGCAGTTCAGATAGTCAGACAAATCTGTCTCAATTTTGGCTCTTTTGGCTCAGTTGTTCTGGCACTGGTAAGTGTAGTGAGGGTCAAACCTGGTTCCCCACCACACCTGATATTCCCCAAAGTGGATCTGTGGCTGAGTCGAGGAGACAGACTCACTCTGAGGCAACACCATCATTCGAGTCCAAATGCGGGCTGTAGAAGAACTGCAGCTGTGCCACATTTGGGCCAAACATTCATTGCTATCGCGGCAGACGGCAGAGATCAAGAATCTGTTGAGTCATCTCGTCATCAGCCGGTGCGATGGACACGAGCACCCAGTCTGCCCTCTCCTCCAGCGTGTGAGACTGTTTGGTGATGATGTTTTAATGAGAGGGAGAAAAGAGGAAGCTTCTGAGATCATGTCTCAGGGGAGGCCCATGACGTGACCCCTGATACCACATGGTTTCTGGGTGCCACCTGCTGACAGCACTCACAATGCCTTACTGAAATGCTAATCTGATAGCGTGAGGGTTCATTTTGCTACTACTTAACGCTCTAACTATTCAAAACACTGCCGTCCTGCTTTAACGCCAGAGGAGTGTTCTGTTAACAGTCTTCCTTACAGAGAGCCTGTATCATCACTTTACTAATGGCTTTATATCAGTGTTGTGTTAATGCTGTGGTTAGAAACCCTGAGAGGTGCTTGAGTGATCGTGTTTGATAAAGGAAGGATCCTCCAAGATGTGGCATCTGTAATCTACACTGCCTTCTGTATCTACAATGAACTTACTGTATGCCACTTAAAACACTGTGATAGGGAGGACATACGCCTCTGTGTTAGGGACGTAATTCACAATTCCACTCTCTGTCCACTCTGTGAGACACTCCTACCTCGCTGGTCCACCTTGTAGATGTAAAGTCAGAGACAGTACCTTGTCTGTTTGTCTAGTCCTTCATCAGCGGATGCAGGACGCTGAGGGGTTTAAAAACTCCAGCAGCACTGCTGTGTCTGATCCACTCTACACCAGCACAACACACACTAACACACCACCACCACGTCAGTGTCACTGCAGCGCTGAGAATGATGGTGTTTTGTTGTTGGGACACACTACTGACTTTAGAGCTTTAGCGTTATATTTTCCATTTTCCTGTGGATTAGAAAGTGCTGGTAAGTACACTGTGAGGACTCTGAGTCCTAGTAAATACAGTTCTAATGTGTACTGTTCCACAGAGTCAAATGCAGAAGCTCCATCTCTGAACGGAAAGAGACGACCGCGAGTGTGACCTGGTACGAGTTTCTCTCCAACGAGTAAGTCCCACAACATCATATCTCTTTCAATCCTCACCCTCCACGTGGTTTGGGAACCCTTGCCACTTGATCAGAAACCTATACTCTTTAAAACAGAGGTTCTACAAAAGGTTCTTTGAGCAATGCCATAGAAGAACCATTTTTGGTTCCATAAAGAATCAATAATGATTAAGAAGTGTGTGTGAAGAACCTTTTAGAGGTTTAAAAACCCATCACTTGGTCGTAAGGGTCTTTACCCCCTTGTAGCCCCTTGTTTGTACGTTTAAATATTGATCTACAGCATCTACAATACCTTGTGGAGGCTAGAAAATAACAAACAGTGGCCTGGTGATGTGTCAAAGTGCGTGACATAAACAATGGCTGTGAATAATGTGAAAGTATTAATATTTCAGAGGGTGCTGGGCTTTTGGTTGAGAGTCTTACATTGATCTTAAAAGTGTGAGAGAAATGATTAAATATGAATAAAAGAGAATTAAATATTACTAAAGGTTATTTTTAAATATCTCCTGTGAAGTGCACACCAGCTGCTAGTGAACACAGGTCTTTTTAGTTTGGTTTTAACCCCAGAATAAACAGCTGTGCCCCTGCAAACGCCGTAAAGGGTCAAAGCCTCAGTCTGAAAAGATGAATAACAGTAATAATACTTTCACTAATGCACTTTCTAACGATACTAATCATTGACCATAAGGAACGAGGAAGAGGAGGACCGGGCGGAGAGGTCAGAACGAGGGACGAAGGTGAAGAGGACACTGAGCTCTCTGAGGAACCGGGTGACTGGGTCCTTCAACAAAGACAAGGTGACTTCACGGCCTTTACAGCTGCGTCACGCACTTCCCCTGACTTTCAGCCTCTTCTTCCTTCATCTGTTCAGAGTTGCAGCAACACGGCACCTTCTGTTCGAGCTCCGACTTCCTCCTTTTTGTAAAACAAAGGCGTTCGTTTCAGAGTGAAACCGAAATGTGTTTCTGTGCCACTTAAGCGTCTTGTGATGTTTTGATGTTGTGGCTCTGATTTGAATCATAATGACACCTTCTCAAAGTCTGAAGCTGAACAGGATCTGGTTCTGTTTCATTTCACGGTGAAAGTGTGATCCGTCGAATCATTTGAAAACTGAAATTTAAACGTTTGCTCTTTACTTAAATAAACAATATTCACCAATCATCCACGAGATTAATGCCACTGACAGGAAAGGTGAATAACACGGGTGATCTGGAAACAGCGCCCCCTGTCGACACTGCAAGGGAACAGGCTGCTGCTGTTGGAAGCAGGAGAAATGGTCAGTGCAAGGAACTGAGTCACTTTGACAAGGGCCACGCTGCGATGGTCGTAACGTTCTGGTCGGAGCAGGTCCTGTGGGGTCAGCCATAACATTATGACCACTTCCTTGTTTCTACACTCACTGTCCATTCTCACAGCTCCACTGTCTGTAGTACACCTGTTGCTCTGCATACCTTGTTAACTCTATTTAGAGTAGGTCACTTGTTCTTCAATGGTCAGGACCCCCACAGGGCAGGTATGATACGGATGGTGGATCACGCTCAGCGCTGCTACGAGTGGATCAGACACAGCAGTGACATTACGACTTATGTCTGAATATTTATGGGCATTCGATGGCCGGAAAAAGCATTAGTCGGGCAAGAAAACGATGTTCTAGTAGCTGTATGTGTGTACAAACCCCTGGATATGAAGTGGATATGACCGTGTAAAGAGATTCTGAATTTACTCCTCAGGAGAAGGACCAACTGATGTTTTCTGTATTGTGTTTCTGTTCCAGGGTAAGACCCGAGAAAAAGAGCAGCAGAAAGAGAAAGGCAAAGACAGGGAGAAGGAGAAAGAGAAGGAGAGGGAGGTGAAGGAGAAAACCCGGGGCTCCAGTCTGATTGGCCGCAGTGCTAACGGTCACCTGCTGATCAGCGGCTCTTTCTCCAGCCTGGCCACGTGCTCACTGTGCAGCAAGAGCCTGCAGAGAAAGCATGGCATGCAGTGTCTCAGTGAGTAACACGCCGCTTTACACACACCTGCTCACACACACACACGCGCGTGCATGTGGCTCCCACACACTCCACTGGAAAAATGTCGACTTAAAGTGTGTACATTGGTTCCATGTGAATAAAAACATGAACATAACTCTTGTTACGATGATATTAACTCAGTTACAGTAGTTACTCAGATGTGTGAGGTCTGAGCTCCTCTGGGTCAGGGGTATGGTTTGTTGTTATTTTAAGTGTAAGTAAGTGACTACGTCCTCGACAGAAAGCAGAATCCTGTGTTGTTTTTAAGTCAGACACTCGAGCAGGCGGCATGAGTTCCTCTGCACTGGCTCTTTAACGATTTAAAGGAGATATATTATGATAAAAATCACATGTTCAGTGCATGGACTCATTAATGTGGGGATCTGGAACTCCTTCCAAACGACACACTATAATATAAAGCGAGCCATACAGGATAAAATGTTCAGAGACTTTAGAATTGCCCCGCCCCCTTGTCTGTGTCTGTCCAATCACAGCGCTGGAACATAAAGAGGATGGAGAAGAAAGAGAACCAGAGCTTCTTTTCCTCGCTCCTCACTGCTGTGCGCTCAGGGTCGGGGTGAACAGCGAGCGGCTCGTTTTCATTTAAAGAAACAGGTTCTGCTGTGGGGTTTGATCCTTGTGGTATTTTGACAAAAGCAGGTAACAGATGTTAGATTAAGACCCAGAACTGTATTCATTTGTGTAAAAGGGCTGTAATATGTTCCCGTTAATTCATGCTGACGGTAATGAAAAGTGCACATTGGTCATTGACTGAGCTCTTTTTTTTAGTCTCATGTCACCAGCATCACCACAACAGGCCCCAATAAAAAACAGAGACAGTAACGCTGGACACAACTTGAACTCCTAAATAACTGAGAGGGGGGCCACCGATGCATCATGGAAGTCATGATGTCATCCACCTCTCTCTCTCTCTTTCTCTCTCAGACACACACACATATCTCAGTGTGTGCTCTTTCTTTAAACACACAAGTCAAAGTCGAGTGAATGTTTCTGGATGTTGTTATGAATATCTTTGTGAAAACACAGCGCAGAAACACAGGTCAAACACTCCCTGACACCGCAGAGTGTGCCCTGTCCTCTCCGTCTCATCACCAGACCCCTACACCCCTCACATCCACAGTTCTGAGGCTGTGAAGAGGGGCTGAGACACACACGAGACCCACACTCTCCGCGTGTGACCAGTGAAGTCAGGTGTCCGGCGACAGTGTGTGTTTTTACAGAGAGATGAAGAGTTTGTAAAAGTAGACTTCAGCTTTTGGGGCGAATTATTTACAGAATGAAACAGATGGAGATCAGGTGACTTTGAGTAGAGTTTAAGACGACCCCAGACCCCAGAGTGTTAATATTTGTAGCGAGGGACGCTCCAGTATTTTAAGGCACTGTTATATTTTATTTTTCCCGCTCCGGGTGACTGTCTGTGAGGAGTTGGTGTGTTCTCCCCGTGTCCGCGTGGGTTTCCTCCGGGTGCTCCGGTTTCCTCCCACAGTCCAAAAACACACGTTGCAGGTGGATTGGTGACTCAAAAGTGTCCGTAGGTGTGAGTGTGTGAGTGAATGTGTGTGTGTCTGTGTTGCCCTGTGAAGGACTGGCGTCCCCTCCAGGGTGTATTCCCGCCTTGCGCCCGATGATTCCAGGTAGGCTCTGGACCCCCCGCGACCCTAAATTGGATAAGCGGTTACAGATAATGGATGGATGGATGGATATATTTTATTTGCTTCATTTTCATTTATGTGGAACCAACAAACATATTTCAGTCAAGTACATTCAGAGCAACTGTCCGCTGCCCCACCCTGCTGCCCCACCCTGCTGCCCCACCTGCTGCCCCACCCTGCTGCCCCACCCTGCTGCCCCACCCTGCTGCCCCACCCTTCTGCCCCACCCTTCTGCCCCACCCCGCTGCCCCACCCCGCTGCCCCACCCCGCTGCACCACCCTGCTGCCCCACCCCGCTGCCCCACCCCGCTGCCCCACCCCGCTGCCCCACCCCGCTGCCCCACCCTGCTGCCCCACCCTGCTGCCCCACCCTGCTGCCCCACCCTTCTGCCCCACCCTGCTGCCCCACCCTTCTGTGATTGTGGTTAAAAGAAAACATCATATTTTTACCTTAAAATGACAGCTTTAAAACCATTGTGATGCTTCATTGTGTGTAATGAATATAACAGAGCCTCTGTTGTTGCTACTCTGGGCACAGCACTGCAGAAACTACACTATGTAACTTTTGGAGGAGGGTAGGAAACCACAGCCCTTCCCTCCCTATCTGGAGCCCTTAATTTTATGACAGTGCTGTAAAAATTAATTACACTCTGCAACTGAAGAGGGAGCTCAGGAGTAATAAATAAATAAGTAAATAAATAAATAAATAAATAAATAAATATTACCTAGTGTTTGTTTAAAGAGAGAGAATCTGAAAACAGGAGCATCCTGTTCGTACGACTCACTGATTTTTGTTACGCTGGAGGCTCTTGAGCCGATCTGTTACTTTTGTCAGTTTGCTGCTCATTCATTAGGTCATATTTCTCCTGTGAGCTCGGTCTAGTGTGTGTATAAATTTAAAAGCTGTATTTGACGTGGTCACTTACTTACAATAAGGAACTAGATGACTACTTTTAAGAATGTTTTCCCAAATGATGATGATAACAACATTGTCACAGCCACTTTCACCAAGATCCACCGGTTCTTTCTGCTTTTGCTGCTAAAGCTTTCTCTACACACTTCACGCATGTTGTCTGCAGCATGAAGGCAGAGCCCCGGTGTGTGTCAAAATTAAACCCTTGCGGCTTCCTCCTCCCCTAATTCCTCATTAGCCCAGATTAGTAAGCATCTGTCCAGCAATAATGAATCTTCTCTGAAGGTAATAACTGTAATATCTCTTCATAAGAAGCAATATTAAGGTCAGCATATACTCACTGAATGTTATCCTCATGTAGAGATTAATCTTCATCCATGAGTAAATAATTCAGAACAACACAATCTACAAAACCCAAAAGACCAAGAGCTGTTTGTTACTGATTGCTGTCTCTGGTCAGAGGGGTTATATTAAAGTGACAGTAACAGACAGACAGCCCTCACTGTTCTCACCCATCAGCCACAACATTAAAAACGATCTTCTGGTTTCTACACTCTCTCTCAGCTTCACTGACCACACAGGAGCACTGTGTCGTTTCACAATTACAGACTGTAGTCTGTCCATCCGTGTTGTGTGCGCACAAGTTGATGAGACACAGCAGTGCTGCTGGAATCTGTAAATCCCCTGGTGTCCCTGCCCCACTGACAACAGTCCACCAACTAAAAACGTCCAGCCGACAGCGTCCTGTGTCCACTGACGGAGAACGACCGAGACAAAATGTGCAGCAACCAACTCTGACTTTACATCTACAAGGTGGACCAACGAGGGAGGAGTGTCTCACAGAGTGGACAGAGAGTGGACACAGGGTTTAAAAACTCCAGCAGCACTGCTGTGTCTGATCCACTCTACACCAGCACAACACACACTAACACACCACCACCACGTCAGTGTCACTGCAGCGCTGAGAATGATCCACCACCACATCACACCTGCTCTGTGGGGGTCCTGTTGAACTAGAGAGTGCTCCTGTGTGGTCAGTGGAAATGACAAAGTGAACATTGTGTGTAGAAACAAGGAAAACAAAAAAATAAAAAATAATTTGCACGAGGCACAGGTCTTTGGATCAAAAGTTGTTGATGAATTATTAATTCACTTTGATGTGTGTGAACTCGTGGCTGGTGGTGAGTACGAATAAATTATGCCACATCAGTAGAGTGAATGAGTGTCAGGGTGTATGTCGGTGTAATGTTGTTGTAATGTATTTGTGTGCAGCCGTTTGAATTGTCTGAGGTAATAAGGTAAATTTAGCCCCTTGTTTGGTGACTATTTCCCTGTTACTTATTTTAAAAGGAAGGAAGGAAGCTGTGTGTTTGCTGTGTGTTCGCGCATTACTTTTACTGACGCCTATAAAAGTCCCTATGCGCAATTTAACATGTGCCTCAAAAGCTGCTTTTAGACACATTTATTTTCAGACTGATTAAAGATGAAACGAAATGATGTCACCTGATAAGATACAGAGTTTAAAAATGATGTTGGCTTGTTTACTTTCGCTCCCAGGAAAGGCTGAGCTTATCTATTATTGTCTCTTCTAAATTCTACAGAACCAAAAGTTTTAAAAGGTAATGTCATCCACCTTGACGTAAAACAGAAATGTAATAGCTGGACCAACGTGAACAAACACACAAAAAAAAACCCCACAAAAATTTAGGGTATAAGCCCTTTAAAATTCTGGGAATGCAGTAGAATCTACAGCAGCTACATGAGCATTTTAATGGGAAGCTTTCTGAGGTCAGTCGATTTTTTTCTGCTGCTATAAAACAGTTTTGACCATCTATTGCCCCTGAGAGGGCAGTGGGGGGAGGTCAGTGGGGGGTATCTGAAAGATCAGGGGTCAATATGTGAATCCATTCCTTCATAAAACTGACCAGTTTTCACAGGAATTTTCCATTCCACCTTAAAATGGGTGGTAGTTCTCTTCGTGTGGAGATGTTTATGCATGATCCATTTATGCTGACACCTAGTGAATTAGAATTAGAATCGCTTTATTAGCTACTGCGCTGAACACAGGGGAGTTTGTTCTCCTCATTTAGCCCAATCCGTGCAGTGAAACACACATTTACACACGTTAGTGAACACAAGGGGGCAGTGAGCACACATGCCTGGCGCACGGGGAGCAGTTGGGGGCTAGGTGCCTTGCTCAAGGGCGTTTCAGTCATGACCTGCCGGCTCTGGGCATCAAACCAGCAACCTTCCAGTTAAACACACAGTTCTCTAACCACCAGAGTCTCTGCACTAAGTATTTCAAACATGGCTGCACCTATGTGAGGGACCCTGTCTATGGAGCATAAAGTGGTTAATTCGAGGTGAAACAAAGCAGTTTGTTTCCTTGTCTCATGTGAGTTGTGCTTCACAGAAAACTTTTAGCTACAATATTCCATAAAACAATCATGATCATGACATCTTTGCACACAACTACATACATCGAGTAGGAAACAACACACCGTGCTGGACAGAAGCCCCTCGGAACCAGAGTAGGTTTCCCTCCTGTCTCAGTGATAATGAAGAGAGTTTTTGCTGGAGCTCGGGTGTGAAGGGCTTTCCGTGTTTACTCTGTGGTGTTCTGTGTTGTTCCTGTGATACAAACCATGAGGAGCAGTCACTGCTTTGGGAACAGCCACAAAGTGTCTGTGCAGTATTATGGATGGCCGCTTGCATTTGACTGCTTACTAAACAAGTCGTACTGATATATTTGGTTAACTCGCACGTGTCCCAGGCTCGAGGAAGCCTCCACGTCGACCATAATCTCTCACACACAGTCAATAAGCTTCTGTACAAACTGAGACAGCTCAAGTTTACAACACTCCATCTTCATCTGTGGCAGCCAGGTGCATTTAAGGAAGTACAGAATAAGCCGCGTAACAGATTGTGTAGAGCTGGAGAGGATGGCAGGATGGTAGATTTGTGGATAGTGGAGTGAAACATAGAAGTAGGTGGTCATACAGGGCATGATCTTTGTTGACTTGAGACCTCCAGGTTTATTAAATTAAAAAATAAAGATGGGACAAACAAAGAGAAACTTGGCCAGACAGCCATTAGCCATATAGCCATTGTCACAGAGGTGTTTCTAGCATTTCAAAAACAGGAACCCCTTTGTCATTGAAAGGTCTGGAGAAGCTTTGGTGCTTCATATTAATGAATCTTTTATTTACATGTGGTGTTTATTCTGTGAGTGTGTTGTACAGAAAACAGGTAATAAACGCAGAAATGAAAATAAGGTTTTGTTCATAATATAACACAGGCATCAGTGTTTTTCCTGTTTATTTTATATAAGATAAACACTAGATGATCTACCACCAAAGAACAAGAAGATTTTGTTGATCTTAAGAATTATAATTACTTATTTATTCAAAGTAACTGGTTAGAGTAAAGTTTAAGAAGGCTGTGCACAACTCTATGGAGTTTTAAAAACATAAAATGCCATATTTCAGGCAAAGACCCACACTCAAGTGAAATAAAACTAATTCAGCAGTCCTCCTCTCTCTGTGAGATATAATACTGTGTAAATGTTGCCGAGTTCAGGGCCGTGCTGCTGAGTTGTGAACTAACCAACGCCTAGCCGAGGCTCTGGCCAAACACAGCCCCAGAAACACACACAAACAGAGTGTGTTCCTGCCTTATTTCCTATTATTCAGACACGGTTCCATCTGAGAACAAAATTTTCTGGTTTGCTAACCAGTATATGTCGGTGAAAACATTCCGAACTGTTCCAAATTTATGTGAAATATGGCTGAACTATCCATAGACGGTGTAGTAAGATCTCTTAAGATCCCTCTGTGAAATATGGCTGAACTAACAGTTCCTTCTGTGCATGCTCTCTCAACATTAGGGGTCAGTCAGTAAGCGAAAACGCCTCTTCTAGGTCTGCCCTGTAGAAAAAATGTGACCTACACACAAAGTTTGGCACACATTATATTATTATTATTTTCCCAAAAAGTAAAAAAAATATGCAAAACCATACGTTTTTCACGCTAATATTAAATACCTCGACGTAAAAACACAGAAACGTCACAACGGAACACGATTGAAAATACACTATATTTAGGGTATTGGCCCTTTAAAGTCTGGGAATGTAGTATCGGCTCTCAAAGAGCAGCGGGCTAAACACAGCAGTAAATACACGGCTTTATTGGGCAGCTTTCCGAGGTCAGTACACTTTTTACGCTGCTTAAATATCCGTTTTGACGATTTATTATCCACGAGATGAGGTCCGTTTGGGGTATCTGAAGGACATATTGACGACAAATTACTTAAGTCCTTCGTAAAACTGACCAGTGCTCAGTTTTAGCCTCTTTGGCCAGGTTGTTTTCGGAATTTTACGTTCCACCTTAAATGGAGTAGCGGTTCCATCCTGGCGCCTCAAGCACTAGAATGGAACAGCTGCGCTGTTTAAGGTGGAACGGAAAAATCCAATGACAACCTTGGGAACAACTTTAATTTTTGGATTTTTCTGTTTCTGAAAAATATGTGCCACTTCATACGCGTGTTATATGAATATGTGAGGGCTTTTAAAAGTTTTAACACTGTATTATATAGCGTTAATTTAAATCAACCCTGCGAATTCACCTGTTGTTCTGCATCATTGTGTAACGTAGCTTAGCTGTAGCATTAACGTTAGCTCTTGATAATAATCTCATAGCTTGCTTGCTTTGATTTTAATTTAGATTTATCCCATTTGTTTGTAAAGTTTTGGGCGTTTGTTAACATTTTTTACTAGGGTTTTTATTTTAATAATTATCTTTATTGTGCTTTAAATAAGATACTAACAAGGTTTGTTTAATAGCAAACTTGGCTAAAATTTACAGCTAATATTTATTGGACAAAATAATTACACACTAATTACAAAATACATATCACATTCTTAATGTTATATGAAGCAAATAATTAAGGATATTGAAGGCTTTAAAATATATAAAGTTCTTATTATTGTATCTTGAAAACTCAGTGTTAACTTTCTTTAAATTAATTGTTTGTTAATCTTCTGCTCCTCTTCCATGTGATGTTTGTTTTGGATCAAAAAAAAAAAAAAATCAAAAATAAATGATGAGTCATAGAGGAGTTGCTTTAAAATGATTAGGAAATAATTTAAAAATCGAGGAGAGAAATTGGAACTCAAAACACCTGACAAAACCTGGCAGCACTACAGCTGTCCCTATAAAGTCAGATAAAGCTCATTTTTCAAATAAAAGCTCAAATGGCCTGATTCAGACAGCCAGGGTTTCTTATGTCACAAACCTTAAGAATCAGTCCTGTCAGAATGTTGTGTGGGGCTCACGCTGAGGAGGCGCTGGAGATACGTACGGGGGCTAAATGTATATTCATAGTATTTTAGAATTAATTTCTATTGTTCTGAACAGAGATGAGACTTTAGCGGTTAATCGATGCCCAGAGGAGGATTTTAAAAACTGTACAGAGGAAGTGGAAGTCCAAACAACCGCGAAAGACCTGTCCGAGAACCAGATCTGTCTACATCAGATAACATTTCCATTTTTGGGAGATCTGAGGACGTCAGCAGGTGTTTCTGTTTATCAGCTCGCTTTGAGAGGACAGACTGCACTGAGCTTTCTCAGAAAGAGAATGAAAACTGAAAGTGGATTTTCACGTTTCGCTGTTTTCACGTTTTTCAAGTTGTTTTTGATTCTTTTAACTGTTATCTTCTTTCATGCCTGACGTTGAAAAGGTACTAAATCCTACACAACTGCTGCTTCGACTGGAAGTTAATCAAATAAAAGGTGGTCTCTGATGTTACGCAGTAATGTAAAGTATATTTTGACTGAAAAGGAAGTGATTTGTTTGGGAACTGCGCTGATTGCAGTTTATAAACCCTGCAGATGCAGAGTTGTTCTTGATAAACTTCCTTTTCTCATCAAGGAACAAACAGGCCTGAGTTTCCTAAAGGCTCCGTAATGTTGAGGTGTTTATTAAACATTAAAGTGAGCGTTACGTTACGCTCTCTGCTGGTGAAGATGATCTTAATCCCTGCACACGTCAGGAAACTGGGTCCCGGTCTGTCCTTCTAAGCACTAACATCTTCTCTGGGCTGTTAGAAGTGAAGCGGAGGCTTTTTGTGATTCGTATCCGCATTTCTCAGCCTCTCTCTCTTTCCTCTCACCGGACAGACTGGTCACATGGTGCTAATTGTGCTTGGCAGGGTCCCTCTCTGTTAGGATTTCTCTCAAACACGCTTCACTGGCTGCTCACAGCTCTTTCCAACAAGTTCACCTCTCAGTCCAGAAGTTTCCCTCACTTCTCGTCCTTGGAAAGTCTTGTTTTTTTTAAAAAGCTTTATAAATACGTATAAAATATGTTATAAATGCATTATCCACTGTTGGAGATGTGAACAAAGTTATTAATGGCTTGCTTTGCTGAAGGCTTGGTGGCATTAAAGCCCCCCTCCGGTGTAACGTGTGTTTAGCCTTGTTTGTGTGTGTGTGTGTAGGGCGGGGGGCGAAAGGGTGGGCGTGTAATGGAACAGAGATACATTTTTGAAGATATCTAAGATTAAGACCACAAAGGTGACAGTGGCTCAGTCATAATCAGCCACAACCTCTTACTTTGGTTTGAACTGTGGTCAGTTGTGTACAGGGTCTTGGACTGTTCCAGAATGATGAGGAAGCGTCAGAGAATCTCTGTTTGAAGGGTTCGGTTTATCGTGGGTTTTATTTTCGTGTCACAGATCCTGTGATAAAAGGATTATAGAGGGTCTCTGAGACTCTAATCTTGTTCCTTCTTTGAGACAAATTATGCTTAATGTGTTGAATGAAAGTATTTTTTGGTCGTTTTTATATTTACAATTTATTTTATTTATATAATTTATTGTAAAGCACTGTGAGCGTTGCTGGTCAGGATGAAGGGAGAAAGAGTTTGAATGAATGTGACTAAGTCCTTCAAGAAATGCTTGTCTCCATTAACGTTTATTTTAAAGGTTAGTAGAAATATTGAGTTGGTGTTCAGTACTTAAGGGTCCTCTATTGATATTAGGTCCTGTGTCCTGTCTTTTATAATAATACTATCATTCAAATGATGTCTGATCAATGTACTGATGTATGACTGTTCTGTGAGCTTAGTTTTGGATGTAAACTTCTATATTACTTTTTTTTAAAAAGGCTGATCTCTGCAGGTTAATTCAGAGCATCATCAGATGTTGGCAGCAGCTGATGTCTGTTCAGCGTTGTTTTAGTTTGGCTCTGGTTCGATGGATCTGTTTAATGAGAGAAATCTCTCACTTTGTCCAACAAAAAGTGGAAAACGGCCTCAGGGAAGTTGGCTGGGCTTTCAGCTTTTTTTGACCTGCTTATCAGCTGCTCTCCTTTTTTTCTAGTCAGTTATACACACCTCAGATACACACACACACACACCTCTATAGATAAATCTTGCTGTTTTTTCTCATGCTGGAAAAGTCCGGTCTGGTTTTGCTCAGATTTTTGAGTGAAAATATCGAATAGCACTACAGACGTGATCACACTGGACATTTGCAGCTCATTTGTATTTGTACCGGACCGAGGTGCGGCTGAACGTTAGCAATGTTGACAGTTGTACATTTTGCTGCAGTTAGTTAACAAACCCGCCACAAAACTAAAACAAGCTGTAGTCCCACCTCCCCGTAGTATTAAGCTGCATAGTATTTCCTTGGTTTTGGATCGGTACAAAGCCCCACCCCTTCAGGTCTCTATGGCTAAAGCAGCAGCACTGTTGGACAACTTAACCTTGGTGCGAAGTTTTATTCAAAATATATTAATTCATTCATTCATCATCTGTAACCCTTGTCCAGTTCAGGGTGGTGGTGGGTCCGGAGCCTCCTCGGAATCACTAGGCACAAGGTGGGGACACATCCTTCACAGGGCGGCACGTGCACACACGCACACCTATGGACACGTGTCCGGACCCACACAGACATAGGGAGAACACACCACACTCCTCACAGACAGTCACCCGGAGGAAACCCACACAGACACAGGGAGAACACACCACACTCCTCACAGACAGTCACCCGGAGGAAACCCACGCAGACACAGGGTGAACACACCACACTCCTCACAGACAGTCACCCGGAGGAAACCCACGCAGACACAGGGTGAACACACCACACTCCTCACAGACAGTCACCCGGAGGAAACCCACGCAGACACAGGGAGAACACACCACACTCCTCGCAGACAGTCACCCGGAGGAAACCCACGCAGACACAGGGAGAACACACCACACTCCTCGCAGACAGTCACCCGGAGGAAACTTACGCAGACACAGAGAGAACACACCACACTCCTCGCAGACAGTCACCCGGAGGAAACCAACGCAGACACAGAGAGAACACACCACACTCCTCACAGACAGTCACCCGGAGGAAACCCACACAGACACAGGGAGAACACACCACACTCCTCACAGACAGTCACCCGGAGGAAACCCACGCAGACACAGGGAGAACACACCACACTCCTCACAGACAGTCACCCGGAGCGGGACTCGAACCGACAACCTCCAGGACCCCGGAGCTGTGACAGAGACACTACCTGCTGCTCCACCGTGCCGCACTTCAAAATATATTCAACCCCTAAAAAACTCTTCTCTTCTCAGAGTTGGATGTAGAAGTCATTTTCATGATAATTCCCTAATGCCTTAAAAGCGAGCTGTGACTCTACATCCTCACCTTTTTTCAGTGTACACAGATCTATGAGTGTGCAGTTAGTCTCCACCTCAATCCCCCCTCTGTTTGGCTTCAGCATGGATGCCTCACCCTGCGAGATGACAGGGTTGGGTCCTGTTTTTTGTGGGAAACCCAGAGCATGGGTCGGGGCTGTTTGTTTGGCACACTTCACGAAACTGGTTCTGAAAAAGAAACTGTGACTTCATTTGTTTCATCTTTGACTTTGCAGACTGTGCCGTGAACGTCCACAAAAGCTGCAAGAGTCTCCTGCCCGAGTGCAGCAACAGCAAGAACAAGGTAAGGCCTGTAATCAGTGCATACACACATCACTCAGTTAATGAGTACACACACCTGTGTGGGCCATGTTTAGCGTAAAGTGTGGTAGATACAGCTATGTTTCTCTGTGCGTTTGAGGCAATGGTGGGGGGACAGCTCTCGCTAGTGTTGTCCTGATCCATGTCCCTGTGCAACCTGTACAACTTCTTGGCCTTGTCTCACCTACAGCACAATGTTTGACTATGCAAAGATGCTCTCCTAGTCCAAATGGACTCTGCACATGCTATTACCCTCTCACAGAATCACTGACTACCTTCTGCTCCCTCGCACATCTTCTTCATTAATGTTTTACCTTCGTATTACCTATAACTAATGACCTTTATCAGTTTCCTTTTTACTGCTTTGTTATTATTTGTTGTGCTCTCCGGTGTCGACCCGAGGAGGACGGGTTCCTCTTGTGAGTCTTGGTTCCTTCCAAAGTTTCTTTCTCATGCGCTGAGGGAGTTTTTCTTGCCACCCTTGGGATCCTTGGACCTGGATCTCTGTAAAGATGCTTTTGTGACGACTTCTGTTGTGGAAAGCACTATATCAATAAAATGTAATTCAGTTTAATTGATTGATAGGTGACGAGGTAAATAGATAGAATCTTTCACTAAAGGAAAGTGCAGACTTACAATTGAAATATATAATTACAAATGAACACCTTGAAAACCACTAGGACCAAGCGGTGTACAAAAGACGCTGTATTGGACGCACCCGATTAACTCATGTGTGTCTAGTAAAGGGTGAAGCAGCCCCGTATTGGCCTACAGGCTAAACTCAGCTCCCTAAAAATAATGGATAGTCACAGATAGTCACCCGGAGGAAACCCCCGCAGACACAGGGAGAACACACCACACTCCTCACAGACAGTCACCCGGAGGAAACCCACGCAGACACAGGGAGAACACACCACACTCCTCACAGACAGTCACCAGGAGGAAACCCACGCAGACACAGGGAGAACACACCACACTCCTCACAGACAGTCACCAGGAGGAAACCCACGCAGACACAGGGAGAACACACCACACTCCTCACAGACAGTCACCAGGAGGAAACCCACGCAGACACAGGGAGAACACACCACACTCCTCACAGACAGTCACCAGGAGGAAACCCACGCAGACACAGGGAGAACACACCACACTCCTCACAGACAGTCACCAGGAGGAAACCCACGCAGACACAGGGAGATCACACCACACTCCTCACAGACAGTCACCAGGAGGAAACCCACGCAGACACAGGGAGATCACACCACACTCCTCACAGACAGTCACCAGGAGGAAACCCACGCAGACACAGGGAGAACACACCACACTCCTCACAGACAGTCACCAGGAGGAAACCCACGCAGACACAGGGAGAACACACCACACTCCTCACAGACAGTCACCAGGAGGAAACCCACGCAGACACAGGGAGAACACACCACACTCCTCACAGACAGTCACCAGGAGGAAACCCACGCAGACACAGGGAGAACACACCACACTCCTCACAGACAGTCACCAGGAGGAAACCCACGCAGACACAGGGAGATCACACCACACTCCTCACAGACAGTCACCAGGAGGAAACCCACGCAGACACAGGGAGATCACACCACACTCCTCACAGACAGTCACCAGGAGGAAACCCACGCAGACACAGGGAGAACACACCACACTCCTCACAGACAGTCACCAGGAGGAAACCCACGCAGACACAGGGAGATCACACCACACTCCTCACAGACAGTCACCAGGAGGAAACCCACGCAGACACAGGGAGATCACACCACACTCCTCACAGACAGTCACCCGGAGGAAACCCACGCAGACACAGGGAGAACACACCACACTCCTCACAGACAGTCACCCGGAGGAAACCCACGCAGACACAGGGAGAACACACCACACTCCTCACAGACAGTCACCAGGAGGAAACCCAATGTTGTAGGTGGTAATAGTGGGTTATTAATAAAATGTGACGATTGAGGTCTTGAGCTACTGTATTTCTTACAGTAAGTAGGAAGTAAGTACAGTAAGTTCACAAATTATTCAATTAGTACTAGTTTTATGAAAAGAACATTCAGAAGTGTTGCTACTCTGGTATTTTCCTAAGAACTTTGCATCATAACTAAGTTCAAAGTCAGACTTATTTATCAAATCGGAATGACACAGTTATTCGTGTTTGGAAATCCAGACAGTAGTAAAAGTAAGTCAGTGATTAGGTGAGAGTCCAGGCTGATGTCATTGTTGGTGTGGATGGGAATACTGTGATAATCTTAGATTGAGGTGATTGAAATCTGATTTTTTTGGGCCATAATGTTAAACAGATATTTTTAGGGCTGTGTGAACAGGTCAAATCTGATTTGTGTGACTTGCGTATGGGGTCCTAGATCAGATACATATCTGACTTGTGAACAGTCAGATTAGATTTCACGTCTTTTTTCCTGTACACCTCCACGTAGACTACATTACAGGTACAATAATCAATTCCGATATTTCGCTCAGATTGGAAGTAAATGAATGAAGTAATGAATGTGAACTGATCCCTGAAATGACCTGCTTCCTGTGTTTTTATGCGGCCCTGTCCCAAATGGGTCCCTAAGCCCTGTATAGTGCACAATGTAAGTCCTTAATTAACCGTTTCTACACTCAAGTACCATGCAGTGTGTCTAACACGCATCCTTTAACACTCTTCTCCCACCTGCGTGACTCCTTCTGTAACATTCAGTCCATTATTCTGTTGCAGAAGTCATTGTTTGATCACCTGCACAGTGCACTGTGTTGGAAGCTCGAAGCCGTTTGAGACACAGCCTGTCTGAAATCTGTTTCACCGCATTTTATCTTCAGAGCCCTCATGAGTCATTTGAGGAAATGTATTGTGTAATATATAATATCCAATACACCTTGGTGTTAGACTAATCAGTTGGAGATTATGAATCAGCATGAATACATTTCTGACTGTTGTTTCCTTTACAGACAAAAGATTTTGCGCACAAGACGTCAGGGACCACCCAGTCACAAACTCCAAGTAAGTTCAAAGTCCTTTAAACATGGAAAAACGTTCTTGCATCCTTATAAAGTAGGACTGAACATTCATATATTCATTCATTCATTCGGTGTCTGTAAGCGCTTATCCAGTTCAGGGCAATGGTGGGTCCAGAGCCTACCTGGAATCACTGAGCACAAGGTGGGAACACACCCTGGAGGGGGCACAGGTCCTTCACTGGGCGACACACACTCACACATTTACTCACACACTCACACCTACGGACACCTTTGAGTCTCCAATTCACCTACCAACGTATATTTTTAGAGCATGGGAGGAAACCAGAGCACCCGGAGGAAACCCACGCAGACACAGGGAGAACACACCACACTCCTCACAGACAGTCACCCGGAGGAAACCTACGCAGACACAGGGAGAACACACCACACTCCTCACAGACAGTCACCCGGAGGAAACCCACGCAGACACAGGGAGAACACTCCTCACAGACAGTCACCCGGAGCAGGACTCGAACCCACAACCTCTAGGACCCTGGAGCTGTGACAGAGACACTACCTGCTGCACCACAGTGAACAATTTAGAGATAATATCTGAGTATGAAACGTTCAGCCACTGATTACTCATTCCACAAAGTGCTCTCACATGTCTCAAGTGTTCAGCTTTTACTCATATCCTTAGGAGCAGAAATCAGAGTGTAGAAAATGAGGTTAACAAATTTAGAAATAGCTCCTTAAAGATCCAAGTCTGCCTTTTTTACACCCTGTAGCTCCTGTTTTCTTGCCTTTCAGATGTTATTTTATTTGTTTATTTTTTTATTTCGGAGCCCGGCAGGTCAGCTCGTCCATGGCTCCTTCGCCTATGAAGGCAATTATCTGCTGCTTGTTTTGCTGTCCTCTCCTGTGTGGGATAATTCTGTGTAATGGACAGAGGCCCAGCTCGTTCCCCTGACAGCAAATTAAAGCAAGCTCTCTGTTATTCTGCCCACCTCATCGTTTGCAGGAAAGAAGCAGGGATTGTAATTAAGCTGAAAATATGTCGAGGATTTAGCTTAAAAAAATGACATTGGTTTATTGGGTCTGGAAGATCAGCATGAACCCATTAGTTTAGCAAGCATTAATTAATCGATTCATTTGCCTTGACTTGCTATTGACTGGTGTCGATCAGCCTGCATGCCATAAATGAGCACTCAAAATATTTATTCATCAGTCTTCTCACAGCTGTGTGTGCAGGTCCAGTGCAGACCAGGCAGTCTGCGTTCTCCTCCAAGCGTGTTGAGGGTTCACAGGTCTGGGAGGAAGCATGTGCTGCCTTCACCCTCGCCAACTGATGTTATTGTGTGCAGTTAGGAGAGACTCAGTGTTGGGTGACTTTGGCAGGGAACAATTTAGGTCAAATCTTTGGTAAAGGAATTAAAGAAAACCATTATCATGTACAAGGCGGCACAGTGGCGCAGCAGGTAGTGTCTCTGTCACAGCTCCAGGGGCTTGGAGGTTGTGGGTTCGTTTCCCGCTCCGGGTGTCTTTGAGGAGTGTGGTGTGTTCTCCCTGTGTCTGCATGGGTTTCCTCTGGGTGACTGTCTGTGAGGAGTGTGGTGTGTTATCTCTGTGTCTGCGTGAGTTTCCTCCGGGTGACTGTCTGTGAGGAGTGTGGTGTGTTCTCCCTGTGTCTGCGTGGGTTTCCTCCGGGTGACTGTCTGTGAGGAGTGTGGTGTGTTCTCCCTGTGTCTGCGGGGGTTTCCTCCAGGTGACTGTCTGTGAGGAGTGTGGTGTGTTCTCCCTGTGTCTGCGGGGGTTTCCTCCAGGTGACTGTCTGTGAGGAGTGTGGTGTGTTCTCCCTGTGTCTGCGGGGGTTTCCTCCAGGTGACTGTCTGTGAGGAGTGTGGTGTGTTCTCCCTGTGTCTGCGTGGGTTTCCTCCAGGTGACTGTCTGTGAGGAGTGTGGTGTGTTCTCCCTGTGTCTGCGTGGGTTTCCTCCGGGTGACTGTCTGTGAGGAGTGTGGTGTGTTATCTCTGTGTCTGCGTGAGTTTCCTCCGGGTGACTGTCTGTGAGGAGTGTGGTGTGTTCTCCCTGTGTCTGCGTGGGTTTCCTCCGGGTGACTGTCTGTGAGGAGTGTGGTGTGTTCTCCCTGTGTCTGCGGGGGTTTCCTCCAGGTGACTGTCTGTGAGGAGTGTGGTGTGTTCTCCCTGTGTCTGCGGGGGTTTCCTCCAGGTGACTGTCTGTGAGGAGTGTGGTGTGTTCTCCCTGTGTCTGCGGGGGTTTCCTCCAGGTGACTGTCTGTGAGGAGTGTGGTGTGTTCTCCCTGTGTCTGCGGGGGTTTCCTCCAGGTGACTGTCTGTGAGGAGTGTGGTGTGTTCTCCCTGTGTCTGCGTGGGTTTCCTCCAGGTGACTGTCTGTGAGGAGTGTGGTGTGTTCTCCCTGTGTCTGCGTGGGTTTCCTCCGGGTGACTGTCTGTGAGGAGTGTGGTGTGTTCTCTCTGTGTCTGCGTGAGTTTCCTCCAGGTGACTGTCTGTGAGGAGTGTGGTGTGTTCTCTCTGTGTCTGAGGGGGTTTCCTCCGGGTGCTCCAGTTTCCTCCCACAGTCCAAAAACACACGTTGGTAGGTGGATTGGCGACTCAAAAAAAGTGTCCGTGTGTGTGAGTGAATGTGTGTGTGTGTGTGTGTGTGTGTGTGTGTTGCCCTGTGAAGGACTGGCGCCCCCTCCAGGGTGTATCCCTGCCTTGCGCCCAATGATTCCAGGTAGGCTCTGGACCCACCGTGACCCTGAACTGGATAAGCGCTTACAGATAATGATGGATTGATGATTATCATGTACAGAACATCACAAAGACTGCACTTTATACAAATATATTCAATATCCTTTTATTTACTGCTTTCTGTTTTAATTGTGAGACACTTGCACACGTTTCTCTTTCCCCTCTGACTCAGAGACATGTGTGAATCTGATGACAGCACACTGACTGCTGGTGGCACATGTTCTAGAAGACAGGATTTTACGAAACCAAAGTTGAACGTGACGTTTTTTATGGGTTAATGAACACCGGACCGTCTCCATTTTTAAATTTATCGGTGGTAAATAATCAGAGTCGGCACTCTGAGTGTAGTGTAATAAGGCTGTTTTAATGTGAGTCTGGCTCCTGTGGATCCAGAGCGCTGTATGTTTTCCGTCTGATGGAGGTTCTGGCGTTTTCTCCGGTGCTCCGGATGAACTCGTTAATTCCCTCCCGCCGGGAACATGGGAGAGGTGGGAATTGGTTTAGAAACAGAGCATGATATTAGTATTTTCTTTTTGTTTTTAACTCAAAGCTTCTGCTGTAAATCTCAGCTAAAATCAATGAATGCATATTAATAATATTAAAAATATTACAGAGCTTATGCACATCGTGGTAGAACCCGTGGGCTACAGTAAGGGGAGCATTACCAGAACTTACCAGAAGGTTGGGCAGTGTGTATTTGAAAATAATTGTTCCTGTGATATTCTCTAGTGTACATCCGCCAGCAGCGTTAAATGAAACGGGAATCTCTGGAGCAGCTGCACATGAGCTTAAAGTCACCATGCACAGTGACTGATACTGACTAAAGACATTGGAGTTTGGAGCAGAACCGGAGAGATGCCTTTGCGGCCTCATCCATTACCTTTAAGATGTTTTTTTTTGATAGAGTTATCATCCAGAATCACTAATGACCTCACTAATGCTGTCGTGGCTGCCATCAAATCCTCAGAGCAATGATCCCACGTCTAGTGTAGCCTTCCTAGAGGCTGTTACAGCAGCAAAGTGGGAACAAATCCCCAATTAATGCCCTTTTCGGAGGAAGTGTTGATGGAGCAGGCGTCCACAAATTGAATACGGCTCTGAGAGAGTTCTGCTGATTAAGTTCTGTTAGGGCTCCCTCAGGAGACACGGCATGGTTCCCATTACCGCGGCTAGTGCTTTATTCCTCTCCACTGTGGATAATCTCGCTGTAAGACGGAGGTTATATCATGTTGCATCACGAAACGTCTTCGCCCTCCATGGGAGAAGAGAGTAGGGAGGTAAAAGGGGGCGTTTACTTCCAGAACTTGCTCTGTCCCTTTATAAAGCGCATCATTGGTCCAGTGGTCTGTGTCCGCACCCGTGTGCTCTCGTATTCCTGTCAGAGCGACTGAGGATGGAGCTAGCGATCCGTAAGCACCATAAGAGGTCCGTCCACTCCTCGGTCTCGTGGGGTTTGTCTCGGCGGCTCGGCGTCCGGATGCTTTTACACCGAGACCTGCTGACCTGCCGTTTCCTTGGCTCAGTTCCTCGATCCTTGCTCCGTCACTACTGCCGTTCCTCTGATCCCTCTCTTTTCCCTGCAGCCACCCGGGACATCTGCTTTAGTCCGAACGCCGGCGATGGCTCCAGCCGCTCTGCTCGCTCTTCTCCAGGCATGACCCTCCATTCCCGAAGACCCAGCGTCCAAACACTCAGCAACTCCAACAGCTCCAGGTGAGAAACGCACTGGGTTACAATCAGTTCATGCCGGGTATAACTGAGTAACGAGTTGTTGTTTTTGTTGTGTAAAGTGTTGTTTACAGCCCTTTGTGGTTACAAATCTTTTCAAGGAAGGAATATTGCTTACATAGTTTTAACACGGCAGCATGCAGTCATTTGTGTATCATAAAGAACCCAGCATTTCCTCTGAAATGAAGGGTATTAATATCAGGAGGTCGTCTCAGACTTTAACGCATAATAAATATAATACACAAAATCTATAAAACCATTTAAATAACCATTATTTTTACCTCTTTTATGAAAGCCTGTCTCCACACGTCATTAAAAACTAGCCCGATGCTTTCACACAATATATACAAACGAATAAAGTGAGGTTTAGCTGTAACCCTCTCCGACTCTGGAGCCCGTCTGCTGGTGGTTACGGCTCGCTCCTCGCTGTGTGCTGTGTGCTGTGGTGCTAAAGAGCAGGTCATGTTTTCAGCTCTGTTGCAGGAGACATGGATGAAGTGGATGCATTCAGGATAAAACGATTCTCAGAAGATGCCGTCTCTCTTGCTCCGTCTACTACGGAGTCCATCATCGTGGAAGGTGAGAAACCCCCCTCTTTGGAGCTGGAGTATCAATGTGGGAAATCAGAAGAGCTCTCCACCAGACGCATATTTATTATTCTCAAATTTCAATCCAGATGTGAAACCCTGTGTGCTTTTCCTCCACAGATGCGTACTATTCCAGTGTTCGACAGGAGCTGGATGGAATGGCTCAGGACCTGGAGGTGGAGTCGTGGAGTCTCGCCGTGGAGCAGCAGTTTCTGAAGAAACATTCCAAAGACATGATCAAGCGGCAGGACGTTATTTACGGTGAGTGTGTTTACTGTGGCTTATCTCACATCCTCGCCTTTCTCACTGACACACCTTCTCTTTCGGCTTAATGCTCCATAGATTCTGCCGCCAAGAGAAGATCTTTAGCTTACGTATGATCAGCGATTGATGTATATTTACGTTTTATTCTCTATCTTGGTTGTGCAAATAAAGCTGAGCTGAAACCGTTCATTTTGTGTTATTTGAGTTAAAATGTTCACAGTAGAGAGTGTGTGTCTCTGTAACACTGTATCCTGGCTTATCTTTGCCCCTGTAACCAGGTAACCTTAGGCTCTAGAGACGATATCTCTGTATAAGAGCTGTTCATGGTTTTACAACGGCTTTAATTAGCTACACTGAAGATTTAGAGAAAACACCACCTTCATTAAATACATAGGTCCTAGACACCAGACAACTTCTGTAACATCTGTATGGTCCCCAACATTTTAAACTCATTTATGCCCAATATTTTAGACTCGGAATTAACGGAAAGTGGCTTATTTTCGATTAAAAATCAATAAACTCAACAAAAATTTAAATTTAATGTTCAGAAATGTACACCCTCCACTTTTTAAATGAATGTTGATGTTTCAGAGCTGATGCAGACGGAGATGCACCACGTGCGCACGCTGAAGATAATGCTGCGTGTTTACTTGCGTGAGCTGCGTGAGACGCTGCAGCTGGACGAGCGTAGGCTGGACTGTCTTTTCCCACAGCTGGACAGCCTCCTGGATCTACATCATCGCTTCCTGTCCTGCCTTAAAGAGCGCAGACAAGAGGCCCTGCAGCCGGGGAGTGATCGCAACTACAGCATCGACAGAGTGGCAGACATCCTCACAGAGCAGGTACAGGAGGGTGGTTTTGGATTTTAGGTGTGGGAAATGTCAGCACTGTACTTGATGTATATGTTGGTATTGTTAGATATCTGCTCCATTTCTTCTACTCGTATTTAATACAACGTCATATTAAATAAAAACAGACTTATCAGCAGTTCCCACTGGATGCTTATGGAGAGAGGTGTCTCTTTGTGATTGATTTTAAAGGAAGAAATGTTTAGTCAGTTGTAGCTATTGAATAATTCATGGTAGATGATAAATAATTCATAACTAACTATTGACGTATTCACAGTAAGTACTGAAGAGCTCGTTAGCTCCTGAATAGTTCACCGCAGAAGCTGAACACAATTAATAATTTGGTCTAATACTGATATTAATAAGATCACACAGTGTTTCCCGAGTTGTAAAGAAAGTTTACAGTTAGTGAATTAGGTCTTTGTTGTGCAGTTTTCAGGTGAGTGTGGGGAACGGATGAAGGAAAGTTACGGCGCTTTCTGCAGCCGTCACACAGAAGCCGTCAACTTCTACAAAGAGCAGCTGCAGAACAACAAGAAGTTCCAGAATCTGATTAGGGTACAGACACTTTATATTAATTAAACAGTTAATGTTCAGAGGCTGTCTTTTATATATGTTATATGATTAATGACTGTCGAGCTCCTGCTCCACGCTTCAGTCCAGCTGCCCTTGCTCTAGCTACCACCACTGGCCTCGGAGCTGCCCCAGTTTTCATGGGCTCCTAACTGTTATCATCAGTAGATTGACCAGAGGAGGGTAGGTCCCCCTCGTGTGAGCCTTGGTTCCTCCCAAGGGTTCTTTCTCAGCTCTGAAAGAGTTTCTCTGTGCCGCTGTCGCCCCTGGTCTCACTCTCCTGGGGGTTTTGTGACAACATCAGTTGTAAAAAGCACTATATAAATAAATTTGATTTGATATTTTTTAACGCAGTTATGAATTAGAAATGTATAACTCATAGGAGCTACTCAATAGTTCACTGTAGACGCTGAATACTTCATTATATTAAATAAAGTTCTGAAGGTAACACATTCTGCTGAAAACTGTGTATTTTTCTACACAGTTCTATACATTTGTATGAACCTGCTCTTGAGTTTAATGTAAATAACGGTTAAATACATTAAAAAAAATCTCTCTGTCCATCCATTGTGTGTGTTTAGTGCCCTTCTGTCAAGAACGATGTTCAAATATATATTTCCTCTGGAGAAACATGAACACTCAGCTGGTTATGAAACTGATTCTGTGGTGGAATGTTGAGTTCAGCTGAAATGGTACCTAATCTCACTTTTCGTTGTGTATTTAACAGAAAATAAGCAATTTATCCATCGTTCGGCGTCTGGGAGTTCCCGAGTGTATCCTCCTTGTAACTCAGCGCATCACCAAGTATCCTGTCCTCGTGGAGCGGCTACTTCAGTACACACAAGGTCAGAGTACACACATGGGTGTTCCAGATTAAATACACCCTAGAGTTGCACACTTATTAGTTCTAAAATTATAGAATGGAGTCTATATGTTGCTCTGCATAGTTAGCCCCCTAGCTCATCCATCGCTGCACAGTGTGTGTCGCTCGTCCTCTAGTCCTTCATCAGTGACACAGGACGCTGTCGGCTGGATGTTTTTGGTCGGTGGACTGTTCTCGGTCCAGACACTGAGGGGGTTAAAAACTCCAGCAGCACTGCTGTGTCTGATCCACTCTACACCAGCACAACACACACTAACACACCACCACCACCACGTCAGTGTCACTGCAGCGCTGAGAATGATCCACCACCACATCACACCTGCTCTGTGGGGGTCCTGACAATTGAAGAACAGAGTAAACGAGGGATAGATCTTATAGATATTCTAGCTATTTTACACCAAATATCTGAAATTTTGTCTTTAAATAAACTCAACTGTCCAGTTCTAAGCATAATGTCAACCAATGAAAATATGGGCAGTTAGTGTTCTTCTGTAGAGCTCACAGTCACAGTGAGGCAGGGGCTTTACATTTCTGCATGTTGGTGACTGAAGTCTTTCCCCCCCGTAGCTGGCACTAAGGAGCATGAGGAGCTCAGTCAGGCGCTGGATCTCATCAAAGACACCATCATGAAGGTGGATGCCCAGGTCAATCTCTACGAGAAGGAGACACGCCTCAGAGAGATCGCCTCCAAGATGGAGGGCAGGTCCCTGGGCAAGATCAAAGACGGACGGATATTTCGGAAGGAGGACCTCACGCAGGGAAAGCGACGACTGCTCTACGAGGGAACGGTCAACTGGAAAGCTGCCTCTGGACGACTGAAGGGTACGAGCTTTACAGCATTTGTTTAAAGAAGCAGTCAGTCATTTTCTCCATTGATTTTTCTTCATTATACAACAGCCATGACACTGACACCTAGTGGCCTGTAAGTGTCAGGGATTTTGTCCTACATATATTTAAAAAATTACTTCCCCCTCTCTATGGAGGGTAAACTGGTTTATTCAGGAGCTCAGGAATGGTGCGATATGGGATTAAAATAAAATCACGATATTTAGATATATCAACGATATTCTTGGCGATATGAAAAAACACTGAAAAACAGTTTTATTCATTTCAAGAACACACCATTGCAACAAAATAAACATTATATTAATGTTAATTATTACATTACATTAAACAACAGTAACTAACCAAAATTGTGATTTTGTATAAAACAATAATGTAGTGTAAATCTATCATACATCTAAAGTGCAGAACATGTAGTGTGTGCGTATAACAGCAAACAGAACCATTCATTCATTCATTATCTGTAACCCTTATCCTGTTCAGTGTCGCGGTGGGTCCGGAGTCTACCCGGAATCACTGGGCGCAAGGCGGGAACACACCCTGGAGGGGGCGCCAGTCCTTGCAAACAGAAACATCCATCCATCCATCCATTATCTGTAACCGCTTATCCAATTTAGGGTCGCGGGGGGTCCAGAGTCTACCTGGAATCATCGGGCGCAAGGCGGGAATACACCCTGGAGGGGGCGCCAGTCCTTCACAGGGCAACACACACACACACACACACACACACTCACACTCTCACACCTATGGACACTTTTGAGTCGCCAATCCACCTACCAACGTGTGTTTTTGGACTGTGGGAGGAAACCGGAGCACCCGGAGGAAACCCACGCGGACACGGGGAGAACACACCACGCTCCTCCAAACGGAAACAATTAAACCAAAATAACCTTAAAGCTTCACAGTAAAGAGCAAGAACACACAACGGTGTCTGTGCGGAGTCAGTGGAGTTTATCTGCTGGGGTTAGAGTTGTTGAACTCTAATGGTGTTTCGATTTTCCTCGTCCTCAGCCGGGTGCTTCTGCTCAAGCAATTGGAGCAAAGTCCTCCGGCTCAGAGCACCTCTCCACTGTACTTCACTGTGTCTAAACAACTCGTGTAAAGAACGGATGTTGTATTACTGGTAACCGCATGACGTCATTGCGTTTAAAAACGATGACGATATTATTACAGGGCGCTCCTTTTTTAAAGCAGTAGTTCGGCAACACAGATCCAATTTACACTTTACAGGGCCTACAATCTGAAACCAGTCAAGCTTTAAACACAATTTTAAAAGTCTTGGTTTCCCTTCACACAACTGAGGCATTTACCAAGAACTCTTCCAGAAAGTTTCTTTAAATAAGAGTTTGGTGAAAAAAATGTAAACTTCCCGAGACACCCTCATATCCCAGGTGCAATATAAACTAGAGTTTATTTATTTTTTTACTAGACTCTCTCTTTAAGGCTGTTTTAGGCGGTCAGGGAAATGGAAAACCCTTCCCGGGAAATGCCTCTGGGAAATTAGGGCTTTTAAAGTAACATTTCAGTCTGTGACTGCAGTGAGAGCCCAGATTCTGGTGCTGATAGGCGATCTGTTTTGGCATTTGTTTGTGTCTCTCATATATTTAGCCACTGTTTAGCGTAATAATGTGTTGTTAAAACAATAACCAGCCCGTGTTGAACCTCACAACAAGTAAAAAACTCTCATAAACAGATGGGAAGAGTAAAAAACACTAGGTTTATGAGAGGAAAGGGGAATGCAGACATTAAGGTTCTCAAGCAATTTCCTGAATCAGATAACAGCCAGTGTCATGTGCAGTAGTTAACATGAGGTGCCACTCAGTCTTTATCACCACCTCCATGACTGTGGCGCCCTCTACCGGACCGAGTAGCACCATGACAAAGGTGGTGAAGTCCAGTCATTTAAAAACTAAGACGATATTTCAAATACACTACTATTTAATAATGAAATCACTGTGTTTACTATGCGTCTAAACTTGTAACTGGGTAAAATAAGCTTTGCTCTTAATTCTTTGCAGATATTCTAGCCGTGCTGCTCACAGACGTCTTGTTGTTGTTACAAGAGAAGGACCAGAGATATGTGTTTTCTGCTGTGGTGAGTTTAGCCGTTCCTCCTTAAATGTTGTTTACAGAGTGCGTTGTGTGTGTAGCGCTGGTAGGTTGCAGTAGAATTGTAGAACTGTAACATTTTCTTTTCTAAATCAGGACTCGGTGCCTTTCAGAAAAACACAAATACAGAGACAGTGACCAAAAAGAAAATGTACACATCTCATATTAAAGCTGTAAGTCAATGGTTTGATTTGTTGTATTTTCCAGGACAGTAAGCCGTCGGTGATCTCTCTGCAGAAGCTGATCGTGAGGGAAGTGGCTCACGAGGAAAAAGCCATGTTCCTCATCTGTGCCTCCTCCAACGAGCCAGAAATGTATGAGATCCACACGTCATCCAAAGAGGAGCGAAACACCTGGATCACACACATCCGCCAGGCTGTGGACAGGTACTGCTCCGGATCTGGGAATGTCATGATTGAAGTCTGTTGTAATTTACAGCAGAAATGGCGAAAGTGGCTAATTATGAGTGTAATTTTAAAGGCGTTTAATACAATTACGTAAGAAGGTAATTGAACCGTCAAGAACGTTGTCTGCAGATTGAATTAAAACGCAGTGTTTACCACGCAGTGTCAGAAACCATATGATCAAGAGAGTACTAAACAAGCTCAACTGTTTTCACTGTACTGGCCTTGGATTGTGTTGTTTTCTTGTGCTGCAGCTGCCCCCACACAGAGGAGAGGCTGTTCAGTGAAGAGGAAGGAGCGAGAGCACAGAGGTTCAGAGAGATCCAAGGTGTGTGTGTGAACAGGACACAATTACGCTATGTTCTTTCCGCTAGAGGAGGCACATACACAGACCAGATCTACACTTTTTTCCACGTCTCGTCTCATGGACTATGTTTTGGGACAAGGGGCAAATCATTCATTCATTATCTGTAACCCTTATCCAGTTCAGGGTCGCAATGGGTCCAGAGCCTAACTGGAATCATTGGGCGCAAGGCGGGAATACACCCTGGAGGGGGCGCCAGTCCTTCACAGGGAAACACAAACACACACACACACATTCACTCACACACACAGACACTTTTTTTTTGAGTCGCCAATCCACCTACCAACGTGTGTTTTTGGACTGTGGGAGGAAACCGGAGCACCCGGAGGAAACCCATGCAGACACAGAGAGAACACACCACACTCCTCACAGACAGTCACCCGGAGGAAACCCATGCAGACACAGAGAGAACACACCACACTCCTCACAGACAGTCACCCGGAGGAAACCCACGCAGACACAGAGAGAACACACCACACTCCTCACAGACAGTCACCCGGAGGAAACCCACGCGGACACGGGGAGAACACACCACACTCCTCACAGACAGTCACCCGGAGGAAACCCACGCGGACACAGGGAGAACACACCACACTCCTCACAGAGTGTCGCCCGGAGCGGGAATCGAATCCACAACCTCCAGGCCCCTGGAGCTGTGTGAATGCGACACCTACCTGCTGCCCATAGGGGCAAATCAGCATAAATTTAATAACAAATTAATTGATTCTTTAAAGTCTCGAAGCTTTGCTGAGAAATCTGTTTTTGTGAAACACTCCCCAATCAGCACCGGCTGGATATTAAATCACGTCTTAATATCTTTGTCTTTCTCTCTCTTTCTCTCTCTCTCTCTCTCTCACACACACACACACACACACACACACACACACACACAGAGCGTCTGACGGTGAAGGATGCTCTGATAACTCAGGCTCTGACGGATAAGCTGCAGTTTTTTGCTGAGTTTTGCGACTCTGTGACCGGAGTGGACGACTTCGGCTCTCGTTGCCGTCTGCTGCTCAGAGGAGATGCGACAGACCTCCAGCAGGGGGAGCAGCTGCTTAAAGGAGCTATAACTGAGGGTATGTACTGCCACAGAACGGCTACTGAAACATAGACTGTGTTTTAAATATAGTTTACATTTAGGATTCATTAATTATAGGCTGTAGGAGAGAAAGACACATCCCTGAATAACACCGAGTTCCTCCTTTTTATTCCGAAGTCCTCTGTTATCCATGCGTAAAAAGCTTAGAGCGTTTACATATTATTGCATATTTCTCCTTCTTAGTCGAGAACCTGCAGAACCTGCTGGCCTCTGGTGTGAGAGGACCTTCTCCGCACCCGGAGGAGAACCAGACCTCGAGTTCAGGGTCTGGAGGCCTGCCCAAAAGAGCGGATACCTTCGGGGGCTACGACAGTAACCCCACCATACTGCAGAAGAGTAAGAGTCGACAGACTTCTTTTTACATTCACCTCACACAGCGTTAAGTTTAGTGCATGTTGCCGTGGGAGACAGCTGTATTGCTGAGTAGCATCACATTAATCACGTTAGTTTTCGTTAAGATTTGATTGTCTCAGACCCTGCGCTATGATATTATGCGAGTATTTTGTGACGACTGGTGTAATATGAAACAGAATTACGTGACTATCGTTAATGTTTGATGCTGTCTGTGTTACAAAGCAGTGCAGTTATATTTGGGCTCTGTATTTAACCTTTTCACAAGTGTCCCTTCACTCCACTATTCTCCCGGGGATCGAACAGGTGACGTTTCAGTCACAGTCCCGTTTTTACTCCTAGGCCAATGTAATGTAGCAATGACTGACAGGAGAACTGCATGTGTTTGCTTATGGGGATGGAGACAGCAGCTGTAGGCAGTCGATATGTTGTGATATAATGGTGTTAATGTAATTGTTATGATTGGAAATAGATGGCAACGTTAAGAAGTATTCATGTGGATCAGGAAAGTCCAGAGAGCGAAGTCAGCGAGCCAGCTCCGACCCCCAGCTCAAAGAGATCTGCAGCAGTCAGGGACTTGAGGAGACGGTGAGAGAAAAATGTCACCCACCTTTTTATAATCAACAATAAAACAAACATTTTATCTGTGGTGGTTTACGGATAATTCAGTCCTTGTTTTCCGTTTACAGTTGTGTTTTTGCCGGACCGCCGGTCTATCAGAGGCATATGCACTGACTGACTCCTAATGTTGAAAGGCGCACGCTCGAGTAGGAACTGTTAATTCAGCTGTATTTCACAGAGAGACCTTTAGGTGGCACTACTGCACCGTCTGCTGTTAGTTCAGCTGTGTTTCACAGTCCAGTTCGTGAACTAAATTAGAACCGTTCAGCGGTGACCAGAGGTCCTCTTTTCTCGGGACAAGTCTCTTTTTGGGACCCTTAAAAATGCATGTTCAAGGGGTCAGTGTTGAGCTGAATTGGGGACACACTCGCGCCGCTTCAGCGCTCCACTCTCCACCGCGGAGCAGCTCAGCGTTTTACTGGAGCCTCCAACAGAAACGTGTTGAACGTTGTTGAGGTGATATTTATCACAGTCTCTTCTTTATGTTTGGAGAATGTTTCTGTGACACAGCCTTTTGTTTTCTACTCTATATTCAACAAACAGAAAGACATCTCGTGTGTCCCTATAACGACACGAATACACGGACACACCTCACCGTCACTGACTTTCTGACGAGTGAATAACATCTGCACGGCTTTGTGTTTAACTTTACACCACAACGGGGGACATCTCCGGATCATTAAAGAGCACCAGAGCGAGGTGTTACTCCAAATAAAGGAGTCTGTGGATCAGTGACAGCACTGTTTTATCAGTCGGACTCTTATAGAAATGTAAATCAGTAATAAATATCTAGTTCCAGCGATGCCCTGCTCCTTTATCGAGTGTAGAGCACTTTACTGAGCATTGCGTTAATGTCGTCTCAACACTGTGTTTCAGTTTTGTAGCTTTGTGTGAACAGAAAATAACAGGCTTTCCGTGATCACACACACACTGTCAGCAACTGAGAGGATAAACCATTTTTATAGTTGATTATTTGTTGTTATTGTAAACAGAGACATTGATATGAAGCACAGAAATGTCAGAAACACCTCTGTGACAACGGCTATGTGGCTAATGGCGGTCCGACTCAACTAGGCTTGCCTACTTTCTCAGACTTTAGTGAAGTAAGAAACAGCTGTATGTGACCCTTCTTCATCTCTCTCAGGTGGACAGTCCCGCTCCCAGCTGGAAGACGATCTGGTCCAACTCCAGATTTCCGGAGGCAGAGGTGAGTGTTATAGAGGAGCTGACGCTGCTGTGAGAACTGTATCTTTTACGCTTATTACAGTAACACACGGCTTAACTCGCTCCACTAAATAAATAAGGCTCATATTTAATGGAAAGTTCCCAGCTGTTTGTTAAGAAAACAAAGTAATATCCATTTAAACACATGATCTTGCCGTAATCCGCGATGATTGGCAGGACATTGTCGTGCCAATTTGTTCCAGAATGGGTTTTAGGGAAGTTGGTGGTGCTGAGTGCTGTGATCCTGGTGTTTACATTGTCTCCTTGTTCCTGTTTTTCCAGTTCTTTGATCGGGTGCTCCTGCTCACTCAGCGTCTCTACAGTCTGCAGGTAAATTAAAATGACCTCATCCCAGCCACTGAGCCACTGAACAAAGATAAACGGAGGTGTGAGAGATGTTATTCAGGGAGGTGCTGTGTGTTAAAGTTTGTGGGCTCTTTTACTCTTCAGGGTTTCCACAGGTCTGAATAAACAGTAGGGGCTTCAAACCTTGACGAAGTAATTAAATAGGAGTTAAAGCACTAAAGCTGTAAACAGTGCCTAAAAATGCCACAGCTATCTGTGTCTGAATGTCCATCAAGTCATATTTGCTCGTTCTCTGAGTTGTTTTGTGTTTCCTGTCACGCTGTGAGGGTTGGATGGCCTTCCGTCTCCCCCAGCTACTACTGACGGGTGTCCGTGAGGTAATTTCACAGAATCAGCCATTAGTGCCCTCCTCCAAGCATGCTGATCTGGTCTAAGACCCGCTCCTCGCTCCTCACTGCTGTGCGCTCGGGGTCGGGGTGAACAGCGAGCGGCTCATTATCATTTAAAGGAACAGGTGCTGAAAGCGGGCGTTCTGAACAGGGGCTGTTTACACAGGGGGAGAACACTGCTGTGGGGCTCGTGGGGTTTGGACCAAAGCAGGTCACAGACGCTTCATTAAGAAACAGAGCTGTGGTCTGTTTCACTTGCCAAAATAATAAAACTCAACCATGGTTTTCCCCTTCCTCCTGTGCAGGCGATCGTGTCTCAGCAGGACAGTCAGATCGAGCTGCAGAGAGCGTCTCTGTTCTCGGCCGAGCGCGACCGGCCTCGAGGGACCAACGTTCTGCTGGAGCAGGAGAAGCAGAGGAACCTGGAGAAGCAGCGCGAGGAGCTTGCTAACTTCCAGCGTCTGCAGGCTCAGCATCGTCAGGAGCAGGCTCGCTGGGAGAGGGAGAGAGAGAAGCAGAGACGCCAGGCCGAGGCGGCCGAGCAAAGGCTCCAGGAGAGAGAGGAGACGTGCAGGAGGCTTGAGGCTCGACTCGCGGAGGAGAGGCAGGAGCTGGAACGACAGAGACAGACCTACCAGCAGGATCTGGAGAGACTGAGAGAGTCCACACGAGCCGTGGAAAAGGAGAAGGAGAAACTCGAGCAGCAAAAAAAGAAAAAACACAACACTTTAACCAGCAGCGCTTCACTCTACAGCCAAGAGACAGGACAGGTGAGTGGGCATCGTTTAGACCTGGTCAGGGACTCGTATTTAACGTCAGAATCACATTGTCTGAACAAGTTTGCATTTGGGGGAACCTTGGACAGACGTAATACCCGAGGGCTTGGGAACTGGGAAGTATTATGAAGTATTATGAAAAACTCACTGAGCTTAACAACCCACAAACTGGGAAAGAAGACCACCCAGTCAGATTTCTGTGGGCTGTGAGCAGGGCTGGACATCAGGGCTGTTCTCTGATTTCCTCACATCGGCTCAGACAGAGCAGAGGAGGTACAGAACACATCAGAGGTCACACACCCAAAGCTGCAGCATTATTTGGTAAAATTGATTTATTCTCCCAGAGAATCATGTCCAGGAAATTGTCTTGTTGTGGTGAATGTGTCTCATGAAAGTTTGAGGACACAAGCCCAGTGCGATCAAGGTTCAAGACGGAAAATATGGGATAAACGCAGCTCCAGTTTGCCCCGCTTCTGTCATCAAGTGCAGGCTCATCAGAATTACACTGTCCCCTCATCTGGGCCGTACCGTGTTAATCAGACGAGACCAGAGCGGAAAATAAGAGGTCCAGACTGTACCAAGAGTGGAGAAGGAAGAGAGCCAAGCAACTCTAGGGTGAGCTGTGTGTGGCTCATTATCATTTAAAGGAACAGGCGCTGAAAGCGGGCTCTGAACAGGGGACAACGGGGACAAGGGGAGAACGCTGTCACATTTTATAATAACTCCAGACCTGAGTTCACCTACGGAAAAGGGGTGTTAAATTGTCCCTTTAAATCACAATCATGGTCCCTTCCAGCAGTGAAATGTGTGATTCAGTCTCAACCCTTATAATCAATATTGTTCATTGGTAACTTCATGAAAATAGTTATCATTAGCGAGCACTTCACTGATTAGCTGCACTCAAATGGCTATTTTGATCGTTGAAAACCCTGAAAGATGAGAAGCGATTGGCGTGTCTGCCGTACTGAGCCAGGTGAGATGTTTCTGCCATTCCTTCTTGATCTTTTCCTGAACTGTAACTGTAGGCCAGACCTGAACAATGCTCCTCTGTCTCGGGATTAAAAAGCTCCTCCGTTTCCTGCTCCCAGCCTCTGTTGCCTGTTTGCTGATGAAAGATAGCAGATAAACCGCTGCTGGGAAAGAGATGCATTCAAACAGATTTGCAGCAAATCGTCTGCAGAGCAGCCCACACAGAAGAGTCAGTCTCTGTGTAAACAGATATAGATACAAAAGCAGCAGATTGGGACACATCCTGTAACGGCTGAGCCGTGATAAAGCTGCAGTGTCGTGTGATGGTACACTGAGCTTGGTGTGTTTGAGAATCATAAGTCACAGGGCAGTGTAGGGTGTTGATTATTTTTACAAACATTATCCTTTGCAACAGTAAGGCCCTTATATAACCTTGGCCAGATAAACATTTGGACATACAGTGTATGGTCACTCGCTCATCCAAGTGGTTTCCTCTGAAATTAATTAAATTCAACAGGATTTTGTCTCTTTGCTGCTGTCTGTACTCTGAAGTCATGGTTCAGACTATTCATTTATTCATTCATTGTCTGTGACCCTTATCCAGTTCAGGGCGGCGGTGGGTCTGGAGCCTACCCGAAATCACTGGGCGCAAGGTGGGAACACACCCTGGAGGGGGCACCAGTCCTTCACAGGGCGACACACACTCACACATTCACTCACACACTCACACCTACGGACACTTTTGATGGAGACAGGGTGTTTTAATGTAAATTAGTCCAGAAAGAAATTTTTAGATTTCTCTCCATATAAACAGAGTAAACACTCTTTTATATTCTGCAAGACCTGGTCAGGGTCCAGAGCATCACACACTCACCCAGTCACTCACACCTGTGGACAATGTCACTCAGCCAATCCAAAACCGGAGGAAACCCACAGGGAGGGAACACACCACGCTCCTCACAGGCAGTCACCCGGAGGAAGCCCACGCAGACACAGGGAGAACACACCACACTCCTCACAGACAGTCACCCGGAGGAAACCCACGCAGACACAGGGAGAACACACCACACTCCTCACAGACAGTCACCCGGAGGAAACCCACTCAGACACAGGGAGAACACACCACACTCCTCACAGACAGTCACCCGGAGGAAACCCACGCAGACACAGGGAGAACACACCACACTCCTCACAGACAGTCACCCGGAGGAAACCCACTCAGACACAGGGAGAACACACCACACTCCTCACAGACAGTCACCCGGAGGAAACCCACGCAGACACAGGGAGAACACACCACACTCCTCACAGACAGTCACCCGGAGGAAACCCACGCAGACACAGAGAGAACACACCACACTCCTCACAGACAGTCACCCGGAGGAAACCCACGCAGACACAGAGAGAACACACCACACTCCTCACAGACAGTCACCCGGAGGAAACCCACGCAGACACAGAGAACACACCACACTCCTCACAGACAGTCACCCAGAGGAAACCCACGCAGACACAGGGAGAACACACCACACTCCTCAGTTCCTTATGGAACTGTTCTGACTTAAAAACATTGTTCAGTGTACTGACTGCGGTGTGTACAACGGTAGTGTTCCCTCAACCCACTGCCATCACGGTTGCAACATGCAGCTGATTGACTTCAGCCTCCAGGCTTAAACATCTGACAAGGCTTGTCTTCCCGAGCATGTTGTACCCATTCCACAGAATCCATTCCTCTGTCTGTGGAGGCCCTGCGGGTGTGGGCTGTGGCTGTAATATCGTGGAGATGGATTTTTGAAGGGCGTTGGCAGCTAAAAATTAAATCAAACCATTATGGAGCTCAGGCTTTTAATGTGGTCAGATGCATTAAGCGTTAATGTTCATCAGAAATGCTGTTGTTGTGCTGTTACTGGCACCAGAGCGGTTTTAAAAACGAGTACATTTTGCCCTGTGTGGCATGAAAGAGGTTTAATATGTGTAGTAAAAGAAAAAAAAACATTGAGAAAGTCTGTAGACATGCAGAAACCATAAAAATAAAATGCTGTAGGGATTTATAGATCATAGATTTAAAAACCATAGCGATTTAGAAACTATACATTTAAATTCTATAGAGATTTAAAGACTAGATATTTAATGTCATTAAGAAATTAGTCTGTAGATTTAGAGAATATAGCAATCAAATATTTAACTATGTAGAGACCATATCAATTTTGTGACTTTATAGATGTAAAGTCATTGGCGATGTAGTGTCCGTTGGAGTGTGTATGAGTGTGTATATCTATAGAGATTAAATGTCTGGGGATTTAGAGTCTATAAAGATGTAAAGCTTATAGAAGAGTAAATGGGCCTCTCCCTGTTACACAGCTGTAGTTTCGTTTTTGTGCTGTTTGTAAACGAGGCTTCGGAGATTAGTCCGGGCATGTTCAGACTATCAAAGCTTCAGTGTCAAACCTTTGGGCGTGTGTGTGTGTGTGTGTGTTATCTGAAAGGTCTTGTGAAAGGACTTTGTGCTTGTGCAACATTTAATACGGAAACATCCGAGTTGCTAACAGCATTTTGTATTAAATGTGAATAAATAACAGAGAATGACAGCTTTATTTTTAATTCATTGTTGACTTCTTTACAAAGATTGATAAGACTACTGATTAGTTTTTAGAAAGATTTAATGTCACTGCACACAGCCCAGGAACAGGTTTAATCCGGCAGAACAAGAATAGTATTAACGTCTTGTTACAGTAGGTATCGGTGATACTGGCCAACAATCCAAATGAGTTTAACTGCACAGTAACCAACTTATAGCGCTTATCAAACATTTACATATAAATCACATTCTTCCTAGAAACTATTTTTAAACTGTTTATTTCTTTTGGCTTGTTTCCTCTTCTCCTTTTATACACTGAACCCAACATAGTACAGTACGTACGTTCTCTGTAATACAGTGTGGTACAGTAGTGTACAGTAAAATTACTGCAGTGAAGTATAGTACAGTGAAGGTGAATATGGGACTAGTGGGAGATGCATTGTATTGGACTATAGCAGTGGGTATAGTGGATTGTAGTACTGGAGTGGTGGTGTGTGTGGTACAGTACTGTGTAGTTTAATACCATGTATTACACACTCAAAGTACACACATTTATAATGGAGTACTTGGCAGTAGAACATGGTACAGTACACTGCAGTATATAACAGTGTGGTGGTGTGTGGCACAGTGCAGTGGAGTACACTACAGTGTAGTACAATACTGTGGAGTGTACTACAGTGGGGTAGAGTACAGTGTAATATGTTACTGTGAAGTGATGGTGTAGTACAGTAATATGCGGTGTGGTGCAATGGAGTGCTCTGTAGTATGGTGCAGTGCGGTGGAGTACTCTGTATTATGGTGCAGTGCGGTGGAATACTGTGGAGTACTCTGTAGTATAATGTGTTGCTGTGGAGTATTCTGTAGTACAGTGTGGTGTGGTAGAGTACTCTGTGGTATGGTGGAGTACTCTAGTATGGTGCGGTCGAGCACTCTGTAGTACGGTGCATTGCGGTGGAGTGCTCTGTGTTACGGTGTGGTGCAGTGGAGTACTCTGTTGTATGGTGGCATACTCTAGTACGGTGCAGTGGAGTAATCTGTAGTATGGTGGAGTACTCTAGTATGGTGCAGTGCGGTGGAGTACTCTGTATTATGGTGCAGTGCGGTGGAATACTGTGGAGTACTCTAGTATAATGTGGTGCTGTGGAGTATTCTGTAGTACAGTGTGGCGTGGTAGAGTACTCTAGTATGGTGCGGTGGAGCACTCTGTAGTACGGTGCAGTGCGGTGGAGTGCTCTGTGTTACGGTGTGGTGCAGTGGAGTACTCTGTTGTATGGTGGCATACTCTAGTACGGTGCAGTGGAGTAATCTGTAGTATGGTGGAGTACTCTAGTACAGTGCAGTGCGGTGGAGTATTCTGTAGTGTAATGTGGTGGAATGCTCTGTGGTATGGTGGAGTACTCCAGTACTCTAGTACGATGCTGTGAAATACTCTGTTGTGCCATGTGGTGGAGTACTCTCTAGTATGGTTTGGTGCGGTGGAGTATGGTGCCATGGAGTACTCTGTAGTGCAACGTGGTGGAGTACTCTAGAGCGGTGGAGTACTCTGTAGTATGGTGGAGTACTCTAGTATGGTGCGGTGCTGTGGAGTACTCTGTAGTATGGTGGAGTACTCTAGTATGGTGTGGTGCGGTGGAGTACTCTGTAGTGTGGTGGTGTATTCTAGTACATTGCGGTGCGGTGGAGCACTCTGTAGTACGGTGCGGTACAGTGGAGTACAGAAGTGTTTGACTTGACTCACACTCCTCTGAGCCATTTCCTCACTTACCTCTCTACATCAGTCACAGTCCAGACTCCTCACACTCTCCTGAACAACCTTAGGACACTGTTTACTTTACGCCCTTCTTCCCTCTCTCTTTCTTTCAGTCTCTTTTCTTACAGCTGGTTTCATTTTTTCTGTCCCTTCTTTTTCATATTTCTCTCTCTCTCTCTCTCTCTCTCTCTCTCTCTGTCATGATTCTATGTTATTAGAATATCTTCAGTATAGTCTTGTTTTTGCTGGATATATTTTTACCTGCATCCTCTCACAAACCCTGGTGTTATGTAGTTTCTGAGGAATGTAGCTGTGTGTGTGTGTGTGTATGAGAGAGAGAGAGTGTGTGCTCATGTGATTGGTGTTTTACTGCAGGTTGGGGGAAAACCCTCAGACAGGTATTTATTTTTGTGATTTAGGAGACAGTTTCAGAGGGAACTCGTCCTGTTTTGTGGCCGAGGGGCTGAAATAAGCACAGTGTTCAGAGAAGTGTAAGAACTGAACGAGGCGCAGTGTGTAATTTACCTGCCACTCGCTCACTGCAGCACATTATTTAGGTGATGTCAGTTAGTTTTCTCTCTCTTGCTTTTTCCACTTTTGACTTCTGTTTACTGCTCCTTTTCTTTCTGCGTTCTCTTTTATTACTTTTGTCCTCTCTCTCTCTCTCTCTCTCTCTCTCTCTCTCTCTCTCTGCCTGTCTTCTCTCCAGAATATCTTTCTCCCCCATGTCCCCTGTTATTTATATTTCTTCTTTCTGAATTTTGTGTGTGGATCCCTCCACTTCTGATGTCTTCCTTTCTTCCTCTCCTCTCCTGTCTCTTCTCCCTTTCTTAGTTTTCCCTCTCTTGCTCGCTCCACATATTTAAACAGAGAGAGGAGGGGGGGGGGGGGGGTAGGGAACAATAGCCTAGTGTCTGTGTGTGAGAGAGATGCTGAGCTGTGTGGAAGAGGTTTATCCCCGGAGGCGAGTGGGTGGATGCCTTTCCTTTGAAGTTTATGTGCAGCAGTCAGAACCCACTGAAAATCCAGAGGAAAATCTACATCTGGGAACATCTGCTTCTGCAGAGAGATGTACGAATGCACAGCTGTCGTCCTGAACAGAACACAGACAGGATTGATTCACGTCTCTGTAACGGCACGAGTGAGCGGACAGTGCCGGACCATGGAGGAGGAGGGGAGAGTTGGTGTTGGAAAGTTACAAATAAATGTATACAGTTATTCTACAGTGAAGAGTCAGTGTAAATTTCCAGTTCCACCTTAAATGGTGCAGCAGTTGCATTCTGGCAAACACAAGAGTGTAACTACTGCAGCATTTAAGGTGGAATAGAACCTCAGGAAGGTAAGGAGTCATAGATTATCCCCCAAAAAGTCCTCTCTGTTAGAAGTTACAGATGTACAAGTTATTTCCAAAATAAAAGACCTTAAAAAACACTTAAAAAGCATCTTTGCTGTAACTCTGAGCTGTCTACTTTCCCCTATATATTTAGTATGCGTTGATCTATGAATATGCAATTAGTCCCCGCCTGTTTCTCCACCCACGGCTCCACTACCTGTCTGCAGCTGGAAAGCCCCGCCCCCACATTGATGGGATTGGTTTCTTAGATGTGTGATGTCAGAAACCTTTATTCTCTAAATCCTTGATTGTGTTTGGAACGCAAGACTAAACAGGGGTGTGTTGAACGTGTTAGTTTTAAAACATCAAACATGCTGCTATCACTAATACCAGCTCCTCAGCCAATCAGATCGCGAGTTCATAACTAACGCTGTATCTCATAGTGCTCTCAACGTGGCAGAAGGCAGAGCATATGTTTTTAATCTGATGTGATGTGGTGAAGACCAGAGATTCTGTGAAAACACACACTCTCCACACTTCCTCCCGCTGTGTTCAAACACACCGCTCTCGGGAAGACGCCGAGATCAAAGAGAAATCTGTCAGTGCCTTAAACACAAGCAGGAGTGGAAACCCCTTTTATCTTCACACCGCACACACACACACACACACACACACACACACACGGCTTTCAACACAGATTTATACATTCAGCCGCCATGATGTTTCCTTCCACAGCTGGCCGTGCCTCTATCAGCCTTCAGACACTAGTCTTAGTTTTAATATCACTTTATTATTATTAGGAGGAGGAGGAAATTATCATGTGTTTATGTAGCACTGGGCATTCATGCAGCTCTTTGTTTCACTGTAATACAGAAGAATGTAAATAAAAGAGTAATGAAGCACAGCTTTGACCTAAAAGTAAATGTTCACAGATGAAAAGACAAAAGGAATACAACAAAGTTGTAAAGGAAAAGAAAGTTGAACAAAGCTATAAGTTACTCATGCAGATGTTTGACTGACACTCAATAAAGTGCAGGTGCTTGTTGATTTTCAGACCGGAGAACACACCATTCATTATCAGGCAGTGCTCCACATCTTTTAGGAAGGTGTTCTCCGTAGTGGATGTCAGCACTTGCTTTTTTCACTTTCAAAACGAATATAACGCCGCCCCCCCGTAAATGTTTGTTATGACGCTTTGGAATTCCTGAAACGGCAGATAATACCTACCTTTCCCACATATATTTACATTTATGATTTACGTTCTAATAGAATAATTCTACATCTACACCACAATAACACGGATGAGCACAGTTTAAAACATACACAGCTTTTTTATTTCTCATTTAATGTTTAATACATTTGAGAAACTAAAATGTGGGGCCTACCGTATGTCATTGAAGCGTTTGTTTATGACTGAATTATACTCTCACACTGTGTGAGACCTGTTTAGTGATCAGTGACGTGGTTTATTCGCAGGTGCCTGGTTCCAGTTTTAACGGAGATGTGTTGGTGAGTAACTCGGGCGGAGACGCCGGCGCTGGGCCTCGGACGCTGGTCCGCTCGAGTATGTCTGTGTCTCCTGCGGATTATCTGGAGCTTCCCTCTCGCAGAGAGAGCAGCACCCTGCTGAAGACGGAGGTCCCCATCCACCTCATCAGCACCACCAACCAGCTCCACAAACAGACCGGCGTCCAGCAGCAGATCCCCACCAAACTGGCGCTCCTGAAGAGCAAGGACAAGGGCAGTAAGAGCAAGGCCTCGCACCGCACGGACAGCTCAGGTCAGAGAACTTTATATACAGCCTCTGCGCCATAAAACACACAACACATGTCCTTTTTCCCTGAGGAAGAACATACGTAACTGTTGAGGTACATTTGGGAGGATAAAAGGCATTTGGACCAGGACCTAGTGTTAATTATTACTGGGCCATATGAGGGACAGAGGTGGGTGGAGCAGCCAAAGAATGTCCTCAAATAAGAGCATTGTTGCTTAATTAAAAAGAGTAAAAAGTGAAAAAAATCCTCAAGTGCTGAGTAACTGCTGAGTAACCTCTTTGTTTAATAATCAGGACGTCACATAATACACCTGAGTGCACACGAATATAAAACAGCAACAAATTCAGAGCCGGAGAATATCTCTTAAACAGTGTAAACAATAATAAATTAGTTCTTTACAAAGTAACATTAAATTCAGCCACAACAACTTAAAGGCTAAGCAGCAGCTCTATGAAAGTGTCAAACAAATAAACACAGTGGAGTTTGAGTTCCTAACTTGTGTTTATTGATCGTCAGAAAACATGTTATTTCTCACTAATTGAAGGAATAAGGTTTAAAAGACCGTTGCCCCCCCCCCCCCCCAGCGGTGTTGGGAAACTCTAATAGGCGTCTTGCCTGTGACGTAGATGGTGGACAACACTCTAGAAGCTGCACTTAATTTAATGCAAAATGAGGAAAAGGTGTGTTGTTTTTGGCTGCAATCATTCAATGTACAGTGGGACATCTGTGAACAAATGGCCCAAAGATCCCACAATATCCAGAAAATGGACTAAATTTGTCCACTTTAAACGGGCACTTTGGAAAGGACCCTCCGCTCACTCCGTTATCTGTAGCTCATTTCACTGGCGCTTTTCCAACAATATGGGCATGTAAGGACACCAACGAAAGGTGTTGAAGAGCCTCTGTAACATGGAGGTAAACAGGGTAAGGACACTCACTTCGCCTGTTTTAGTTGGTGTTAGTTAACGTTAGCTTGACTCGCTAAACTCGGTGTCTCAGATTATACTCGGCTACGTAGCTGCATTACGGAGGTTTATAGTGTCGGATGAATTCGAGTTCGACTTCGATCACATTTACAAGAATAACGGTGCCTCTACATTTGAGTTTAGCTTATTGCTAGGCTATTGTCATGAATAATGTTGGTTATTTAGCTAGATACTGTCATAACAGTCGGTCATAACGGTGTTTTACCGCGGCGTTGTTCAGCTGTTGTCCACCAGTGACGTCACGGTCGAGAATTTCCGTAGCGAGCTCGGGTTTTTCCGTCAATTTAATAAAATTGTCAGTTTTAAAGCAAATTAAGCTGCTATTTTCATTTTAATTCATACTTATATCTGTCAGTCACTACAATAATGTGGAATATTCATGGAGCTCCATTAAGTGGTGCTTAGCCTTTAAGAACAAACAATGGACTCAAAGGTAGATGTTACAAAGAATAACAACATGAAGAAAAAGGCAGTCTGTGCATATATTTATGTAAATTATAAACTCTGTGTGTGTGTGACAACCAGTTTCAACAACAGCTGGCTCTCAAGTTTTCATGTGACGGCTTGGTTCTGTTTGATTGGTAAATGCCACAGAGTAAATGTAGTGTGTTACGACCCACCGCTGACGAGGGACTGGTAAAGCTGCAGATACCCCAGGTTACTTTAAACTGAACTGAACTGAATTTGATTTGTTTGTTTAGCTTCTGTGGACATGAAGCAGATGTATCCTCTGAAACTCTCAGGGAGAGACAGTGAGAACACACTGAGAGTTCGGCGTGCTGTCAGCCCTCACCAGCCACTTCCACCAGGTACGTCTCACACACACACACACACACACACACACACACACACACAGAGTCAAAGTCAGTTACAAAGTCTGATTTAAAAATAATAATAAATAAAGAGTAGGTACTCAGTGAGGTCCGTGTCCGAGACCCACTTTATGGAACATAAATGTAGCTGCTTTTTGGTGAAAAGTATTATTCCTTCTTTAAAATAAAGACACACCGTGACCCGTGTTTGTGTTAAATGTATCCTCAGATCCTCCGAGTGTTTCAGAGAGCTGTCTCCCAGAGCCGCCGTCCAATCCGACGGTCAGTCACCTGCGGCCTCAGAGTCAGAACCCCTCTCCACCGTACAGCAACGACCCCGCCAAAGAGGACGTCATCTTCTTCTGAGAGCCGCGGCGAATGCTGGGAAACCCTCTGGAGTCTGGAGGGACCCTGCAGAGAGGTCTTTTTATTTCCCTGGAGAAAAGACAAGAGAAGGAACAACGTTTCCCAGAAGCTTTTCTTTCATTTTAGGACGGGCTTGTCCCCCTTTTAAGTGCTAATGTCGACAACTCTCACTTTTAAAGGAAGTAAACAGTGAAGAGGAAGGAAAATATATACGTTTTAATGGAAATTTTCAATGCTCTTTGAGACAATCCAAAGACGAATGAGTGAAGGAGAACAGAACACTGTGGGAGTGGAATTAAATGATATGAAGGAGCTGAAGGAAACTAAATGACGTGAAGTTGACTCGGACCATCACCTAAAACAATCCTGGGCTCCTTTCTCAGATGAAGATGTTATTGCACCTTTCCCTGGATCACTGCAGGACACATGGACATGTACTTTGCCCATCCTCGTAGCAAACCGAACGCTTGGGAAGTTCCTGCGGGACAGATTTCACCAGAGAGAACCCCCTGATTGTTTCACTCATGGAAAAAGCACAGGTGTATATTTGTGCGGGTTTTGTTTTTTTTGTTTTTGTTTTGATTTTGTGGGTCACTGAAGTGCTCTGTGCTCCGTGTGCAGCTATGCAGCTCTTGGGCGTTATTCCTTACGCTAAGACCTCAGCATCACTGATATATACTGGATTTTCTCCTCCTTTTTAAAGGTAGAGAGCAGCTGGTCCTTTGTCTTTCTCAAGAAGCGGGTTCCTTTATTTCCGTGGAATCAACTGATATTCACTCCAACAGCAGTCTGTTCTTATTTTAGTCAAATCTCTCTGATCACGTACGCCATGTAACGCATAATCACGTGGTTGTAGCCTATTGCTTTTTTAAAAAAAACAAAGCTAATCTGTAGGGTTAGGCACTAATACAAACAAGAACCGTCAGTCAGCACATAAAAAAATCACAATCGCAGTCAGCCGTAAAACGTCACTCAGTATTTATTTCCGTAAAAACGTAGTCCTCATCAAATCTGAGGGATTACGGGAAAACACTTTTTTTTTAAAATGAAGTCTCGTCAACCCTTGTTATGGCGAATTAAAGAGAAGTGGGTTTTAACAGGAAGCAGGAAACAATATAAACCACATGTAGTGCATTTCCTCTTCGTGAACTTCACATGTTCTTCGTATTGTTATGTGCCAAATAGAAGGTCCAAGCGGTTCAAACACATTTCCTTGTGCTCTGTGCGCCCCAGAGTCATCACACGGAGACACTCCCCGTACGGCCAAGCGTTTGTGAACATCCGCTCAGTCAACGTTTCTGGAGTGGAGTCTTCTTTAACCAGGAATTTCTTCCTGCTTTTACTCGAGCTATTGGAGCAGTTCTGTGAGCTCCATCTTATCCCAAAAGTGTCGGACGGAGACCAATCTCATCCCAGAGAATACAATTCCTGGAATGACATAGTCCAGTGCCCTCTTGCCTACACTTGGCGTTGGGTGTGGTGTCCTTCAGATCACGTGAACAGTTGAAAACCCGTGTCCGCAGTGAATTGTTGAACCCTAAAGCTGCAGAATCCACTCGTTATAAAAGGGATGTTCATAAACCTTTGGCTGTACAGTGTTTGTTAATAAAAAGAGGGAAGTCGTCAGCCCTGCAATGCTCTAAAGGGAGGTAACATTTTCAAGATGTATTTAATTTCATGGTTTTACCTTTCACTTTCAAAACAAACAGGGTTTGTTCCTGATTTCATTAACTGTCAGCTGTTTACTCTCTATTTACTCTTTATTTTAGTTTTTATTTCTGGAATAAACGCAGACACGTGCGTCATGTCACGATAAAGACCCCCTCGTGACACTGTGGCTTTAGTAAATGAGCTTAAAGGGCCCTAAATGGAGTGTATCTAGAGAAGTATCTTCAGTTTCTCAATGTGAACTTCGAGAAAGCACCAGTAAATTTCCAATCGCATTTCATTGGGACGCAACGCTGTTTTTTTTTTTTTTCATATTTCTCAAATCTTTTTCAAAACTGTGCCTCACTCAGGAACTGAGACGTAAACAAACGTGGTGGTGAGTGTTTGGTGTGAAATGATCGCTCGTAGAGAAACTGCGACTGAATGGAACCAGACATCTCTCTGCAACAACAAAGTAAAGATGTTTTTAATGTGTTTTGAGCTGAAATCTTTTCAAAATTGTTGGAAAATAACGTGTCAGACATGAGACAGCGTTTTCATTATCCATTCCATGCAATGTCTCTCTGTGAGGAGCTTTGAAGAGGGCTGTCTGGCTCCATTCACCAGCACGGTCAACGATTCTGAGTCAGGATTGAACAGTTCTCACCAAAACCCACTCCCACTCTCGCTCCAGGGTTTGATCGGTGATATCCGAAAGCGTCTGTGTGTGTAGTGTGTATGTAGTCATTTCAGTTCACTGCAGTGTCCCGTACATTTCCCCTCTGATGTCCAGCGGTCGCTGACTTAGGCACCACTCAGTTAAAATTCATGAATATGCAATATAAGGTAGCTTATGATTCGCTGTAATTCAGTCATGTGACTTTTAAAACCACACCAGATGAACTATAATTTCGAGATGGTGGTTAGGGGGCAGCATACGAAAATAAAAGATGTTCATGTCATTTTGCGCACTAAGCAGCGTCTGAGAGCTGAAGGATTGAAGGTGGGGTGTGAATCACATACTTTCTGCTTCGTGTACAAGTGTACGTTTGCTTTATGAACTACTGGGGTGTGTGTGTGTGTGTATATTCTTTGTACATGTTCTTTTGTTTGTACCTAGAGCAGATGTAGATATTGAGCTGCATTGTCTTACAACCACTGGACGAAGGGATGATGCTCATAAAATTAGTTTGAAGAAACACTCCCCGCTTTTGTAACCGATGGAGACTCCTCTTTATGCCTCTGTGGTGATTGGTGAACTCTCTCGGCAGATGGACCCGGGTCTGAAAGAAGAACGCATCTCCAGAACCTTCTCTAAACCTTCACTGCTTCGGAAAGTTATGATAGAGTTGTTTTGTTTTCTCAAAGACAGTTTGGAACATTTCTATTGGTCGGTTCTTAATGAAAGTTTCACAAAATATAAACATCATTCCTAGTGTTAAAAAGAGGTTAGAACTGTAGAAGCGGAGCTGTATGTTATTGGACAGTGACCGTATGTGTTCCGTATGAATACAGAGCTGTTTATTGTGAGTGCGACCAAAGAGACTCTCGAAAGCTGTAGCTGAGCGCTCTGGTTCTTAGCCAATCGCTGAAGGGTTGAGGTGATTAATCGATGTTTAAGTGTAAAGAGACTCTGTTTTATGTAGGAAGTGTGTCCCTGCTGTAGGACCGTGCACTTTACACCACTGTAGACGGCTCTGAAAGCACTGAGGATGTTTCACAAAGCTGGGGTTACTCGGTTAGCCAGATCACTCGAGTCAGGCCTTTATCTCCCGGAGTGCAGTCGATCGTTCGAGACATGGTTGGAGTCTGAAGTTTGCTTCTGTAGCTTTGCACTGGAGCACAATGGGCATCATCTCTTACCATGTGTGTGTGTGTGTGTTAGTGTGTGTGTGTGTGTGTGTTGAGTTACTAAATATTCTCTAATAGACTTGATTAAGTGGGTTCTGACTTTATATAGAAACTTAATGACGTACAGAAGACAGTTTTCTGGAGAGCTGCAGTTGTTTAAAGCTGTGCCACTGGACTGTAGCCAAACCACTGTTTTGTAAAGGACCAGAAACTTCAGAGTCAAGGCTATTAGAGGTCATTTAACCCTCTGGGGTCTAAAGATTTTTCTCAATTTTGGCCAATCTTTTGAAATTTACATTTCATTGCTTTGTGTTTCATTTCAAAGTGTTCAGAGTCTGAATATATTGGCAGGTGACTGTCTATGAGGAGTGTGGTGTGTTCTCTCTGTGTCTGTGTGGGTTTCCTCCGGGTGACTGTCTGTGAGGAGTGTGGTGTGTTCTCTCTGTGTCTGTGTGGGTTTCCTCCGGGTGACTGTCTGTGAGGAGTGTGGTGTGTTCTCTCTGTGTCTGTGTGGGTTTCCTCCGGGTGACTGTCTGTGAGGAGTGTGGTGTGTTCTCTCTGTGTCTGCGTGGGTTTCCTCCGGGTGACTGTCTGTGAGGAGTGTGGTGTGTTCTCTCTGTGTCTGTGTGGGTTTCCTCCGGGTGACTGTCTGTGAGGAGTGTGGTGTGTTCTCTCTGTGTCTGTGTGGGTTTCCTCCGGGTGACTGTCTGTGAGGAGTGTGGTGTGTTCTCCCTGTGTCTGCGTGGGCTTCCTCCCACGCTCCAAAAACACACGTTGGTAGGTGGATTGGAGACTCAAAAGTGTCCGTAGGTGTGAGTGTGTGTTGCCCAGTGAAGGACTGGCGCCCCCTCCAGGAACTGGGTAAGGGTTACAGACAATGAATGAATGAGAACGCATCCTTAGACCACAGAGGGTTAATGTGCTAAAAGTGTGTGAGGATTTAAACATTAAAAAAACCACTCCTCTGTTGTTAGTTTCCATTATTTATCAGCGGTGTATGTTTCGTATTCTCGCTTTAAAACTGAAGAAGCAAACTTTAGACACCAAACGTGTCCCGTCTGATGCACTATGTTTAGGGACAAGGGGAAAATTCACATCATTTTGATAAGAAGTTCATTTTAAGGTCTCAAAGCTGTCTTTGTGAAACACTCCCAGATCAGCACCGGCTGGAAATGAAATCACGTCTTAATATCTTTGTCTCTCTGTCTCTCTCTGGAACCAGTGCTGATGTCTTAAAGGATCGTTTGTGTTGGAGTTATTTTGGACGCTGTAGTTTTCCCGTCTTTCCTCCTGTGCTCAGTGGAAGCACCTCTCTGTCTGTGATGTAAATATGGAACATGATTTTTGTGTATTGCCAATTACACTAGTCACTTTTAGTAGCGAACTTGAAGGGGACCTGAATGTCATTAATATGTTGTTTGTGTGTCGTGTGCTTGTATTTACAGATGTTTTAATGAAGTTTGTAGCACGCAGGACCACCATGATTTTTCTACCATTATATTTTACTCACAAAAAAAATCTCTATATAGTTATACAACCTGTGAACACGAGACCGCCTTAGAGACCTCTACATTTTAGTAATAAAACATTGAATGGTTAATTCACTGGGGCTTTCTTTGGTTTTATTTATTATTTATTTATTTATTTTCCTCATAACAAAAAGATGAATTTAAACTTGAGTTGTCCACTGTGTGTGTGTGTGTGAGAGAGAGAAACTGTCCACAGGTGTATATAAATCTCCACAGAGGTTATCATTCTGATTATATGTAAATATGAGTGAGTGGCCAGTGAGTGTCAGTAGAGGGGGAGTGTTTCTGATAAAGTGGCCAGTGAGTGTCAGTAGAAGGGGGGTGTTTCTGATAAAGTGGCCAGTGAGTGTCAGTAGAGGGGGAGTGTTTCTGATAAAGTGGCCAGTGAGTGTCAGTAGAGGGGGGGGTGTTTCTGATAAAGTGGCCAGTGAGTGTCAGTTAAGGGGGAGTGTTTCTGATAAAGTGGCCAGTGAGTGTCAGTAGAAGGAGGGTGTTTCTGATAAAGTGGCCAGTGAGTGTTAGTAGAGGGGGAGTGTTTCTGATAAAGTGGCCAGTGAGTGTCAGTAGAGGGGGGGTGTTTCTGATAAAGTGGCCAGTGAGTGTCAGTAGAGGGGGAGTGTTTCTGATAAAGTGGCCAGTGAGTGTCAGTAGAGGGGGGTGTTTCTGATAAAGTGGCCAGTGAGTGTCAGTAGAGGGGAGTGTTTCTGATAAAGTGGCCAGTGAGTGTCAGTAGAAGGGGGGTGTTTCTGATAAAGTGGCCAGTGAGTGTCAGTAGAGGGGGAGTGTTTCTGATAAAGTGGCCAGTGAGTGTCAGTAGAAGGAGGGTGTTTCTGATAAAGTGGCCAGTGAGTGTTAGTAGAGGGGGAGTGTTTCTGATAAAGTGGCCAGTGAGTGTCAGTAGAGGGGGAGTGTTTCTGATAAAGTGGCCAGTGAGTGTCAGTAGAGGGGGGTGTTTCTGATAAAGTGGCCAGTGAGTGTCAGTAGAGGGGGGTGTTTCTGATAAAGTGGCCAGTGAGTGTCAGTAGAGGGGGGTGTTTCTGATAAAGTGGCCAGTGAGTGTCAGTAGAGGGGGGGTGTTTCTGATAAAGTGGCCAGTGAGTGTCAGTAGAAGGGGGGTGGTGTTTCTGATAAAGTGGCCAGTGAGTGTCAGTAGAGGGGGGTGTTTCTGATAAAGTGGCCAGTGAGTGTCAGTAGAGGGGGGTGTTTCTGATAAAGTGGCCAGTGAGTGTCAGTAGAGGGGGGTGTTTCTGATAAAGTGGCCAGTGAGCGTCAGTAGAAAAGGGGTGTTTCTGATAAAGTGGCCAGTGAGTGTCAGTAGAGGGGTGTGTTTCTGATAAAGTGGCCAGTGAGTGTCAGTAGAAGGGGGGTGGTGTTTCTGATAAAGTGGCCAGTGAGTGTCAGTAGAGGGGGGTGTTTCTGATAAAGTGGCCAGTGAGTGTCAGTAGAGGGGGGTGTTTCTGATAAAGTGGCCAGTGAGTGTCAGTAGAGGGGGGGGTGTTTCTGATAAAGTGGCCAGTGAGTGTCAGTTAAGGGGGAGTGTTTCTGATAAAGTGGCCAGTGAGTGTCAGTAGAAGGGGGGTGTTTCTGATAAAGTGGCCAGTGAGTGTCAGTAGAGGGGGAGTGTTTCTGATAAAGTGGCCAGTGAGCGTCAGTAGAGGGGGGGTGTTTCTGATAAAGTGGCCAGTGAGTGGCAGTAGAGGGGGAGTGTTTCTGATAAAGTGGCCAGTGAGTGTCAGTAGAGGGGGAGTGTTTCTGATAAAGTGGCCAGTGAGTGTCAGTAGAGGGGGAGTGTTTCTGATAAAGTGGCCAGTGAGTGGCAGTAGAGGGGGAGTGTTTCTGATAAAGTGGCCAGTGAGTGTCAGTAGAGGGGGAGTGTTTCTGATAAAGTGGCCAGTGAGTGTCAGTAGAGGGGGGGGGGTGTTTCTGATAAAGTGGCCAGTGAGTGTCAGTAGAGGGGGAGTGTTTCTGATAAAGTGGCCAGTGAGTGTCAGTAGAGGGGGGGTGTTTCTGATAAAGTGGCCAGTGAGTGTCAGTAGAGGGGGGTGTTTCTGATAAAGTGGCCAGTGAGTGTCAGTAGAGGGGGGGGGTGTTTCTGATAAAGTGGCCAGTGAATGTCAGTAGAGGGGGGGGTGTTTCTGATAAAGTGGCCAGTGAGTGTCAGTAGAGGGGGAGTGTTTCTGATAAAGTGGCCAGTGAGTGTCAGTAGAGGGGGGTGTTTCTGATAAAGTGGCCAGTGAGTGTCAGTAGAGGGGGAGTGTTTCTGATAAAGTGGCCAGTGAGTGTCAGTAGAGGGGGGTGTTTCTGATAAAGTGGCCAGTGAGTGTCAGTAGAGGGGGGTGTTTCTGATAAAGTGGCCAGTGAGTGTCAGTAGAGGGGGGGGGTGTTTCTGATAAAGTGGCCAGTGAATGTCAGTAGAGGGGGGGGGTGTTTCTGATAAAGTGGCCAGTGAGTGTCAGTAGAGGGGGAGTGTTTCTGATAAAGTGGCCAGTGAGTGTCAGTAGAGGGGGGTGTTTCTGATAAAGTGGCCAGTGAGTGTCAGTAGAGGGGGGTGTTTCTGATAAAGTGGCCAGTGAGTGTCAGTAGAGGGGGGGGGTGTTTCTGATAAAGTGGCCAGTGAATGTCAGTAGAGGGGGGGGGTGTTTCTGATAAAGTGGCCAGTGAGTGTCAGTAGAGGGGGAGTGTTTCTGATAAAGTGGCCAGTGAGTGTCAGTAGAGGGGGGTGTTTCTGATAAAGTGGCCAGTGAGTGTCAGTAGAGGGGGGGGGTGTTTCTGATAAAGTGGTCAGTGAGTGTCAGTAGAGGGGGGGGGTGTTTCTGATAAAGTGGCCAGTGAGTGTCAGTAGAGGGGGAGTGTTTCTGATAAAGTGGCCAGTGAGTGTCAGTAGAGGGGGGGAGTGTTTCTGATAAAGTGGCCAGTGAGTGTCAGTAGAGGGGGGGTGTTTCTGATAAAGTGGCCAGTGAGTGTCAGTAGAGGGGGAGTGTTTCTGATAAAGTGGCCGGTGTGTGTCAGTAGAGGGGGGGGGTGTTTCTGATAAAGTGGCCAGTGAGTGTCAGTAGAGGGGGGTGTTTCTGATAAAGTGGCCAGTGAGTGTCAGTAGAGGGGGGTGTTTCTGATAAAGTGGCCAGTGAGTGTCAGTAGAGGGGGGGGGTGTTTCTGATAAAGTGGTCAGTGAGTGTCAGTAGAGGGGGAGTGTTTCTGATAAAGTGGCCAGTGAGTGTCAGTAGAGGGGGGGAGTGTTTCTGATAAAGTGGCCAGTGAGTGTCAGTAGAGGGGGGGTGTTTCTGATAAAGTGGCCAGTGAGTGTCAGTAGAGGGGGAGTGTTTCTGATAAAGTGGCCGGTGTGTGTATAATAGCCGGTTGGTTTCTTAAAGATGATGTTGTGGAGGCCACAGTTAAACGTCGGCGCTGCAGCCAACACCTCGTTAATTACTTCCTTTTTCATCCCTCCTTTATTCTCTGAGTGAACCTCCGCTGGGCCTCACTCCTGACACAGCAGAGCCTTCTCCTCAGACACAACGCTGGTTTTATTTGTGTGTGTGTGTGTGTTGACACTCAGGTGAATATGAACTGATAACATGATGCAGAACGAGCTGTTTCTGTCTTTCTGGCCACTCTGTGTTTACATAGCACTCAGATGCATCCAAGAGAGACAGAGGAGGGAGAGCGAGAGCGAGACAGACAGAGCGTGAGGGAGACAGAGCGGCGGAGACCTGACTCCAGTCTCCTGCTGTAAATGTAAATACGTGTGTGTGTGTGTGTGCCTGTGGCACGTGTGAGTATCAGGTTTCACTCGCATTCTGGGGACCACATCTATTTAAATGCTCACATTTTAGACACTTGTCTCCCTTGTGGGGATAAATAAGGGCAGTGTGAAGGTGTGTGTTACGTTTACGGTAAGCGTTAGTCTTAGTCTAAGAGCAGGGGTTAGTCTGAGTGACGGAGTTGAGCTCATGGAGGAGCCTCTAGAGTGAGAAGCTCTTGTGAAGGGGCAGTGAAGGCTCATTAATCTGAAGTTGAGGCAGTCTGACACCCTGCTTCTCCCCCGAGAGTCTCTGACCACACCCCTCTCTTCCATTATTCATCCTCCCATCACTCTTCACTCGTCTGTTTTCTCGAGGGACACCAATTAAAGCCATGAGTCCAAACTGAGAAATAAAAACCCGGTCAGTTTTCTGTGTGCTGCCAAAGTAAAAAAAAAAATTGGGAGTCTGCTTTGCTTCTGACGTCAAGTGCAGAGACTTTAGAATGGCCCCGCCCTCTCATCTGAGTCTGTCCAATCACAGCGCTGGACCCGTGTTTATGTGAGAGCTCAAAGACGAGGTAAAACTCAGCGAAACAGACACAACGAGCGCGGAGAAATAAGAGCACTGAGTAAAAACGGAGAAGAAAGAGAACAGAGTGAAAACGGCTAAAAACCAGAGCTTCTGCTCCTCGCTCCTCACTGCTGTGCGCTCGGGGTCGGGGTGAACAGCGAGCGGCTCATTATCATTTAAAGGAACAGGTGCTGAAAGCGGGCGTTCTGAACAGGGGCTGTTTACACAGGGGGAGAACACTGCTGTGGGGTTTGGACCAAAGCGGGTCACAGACGCTTCATTAAGAAACACCCCCCTGTGTCACAGCGCTACACTCAGTAACAATAACAACACACTGTAGGTTTATTCAGACCGGGTCATCCATAGAGAACTCCACCGTGACCCGGTCCAGAAGCTAAAGAGTTCACACACATCCAATTTAAACTGGTTTACAATACAGTCGCTTCAGTCCCCTCCGGAGCTGAACCCAACTCAGTTTTTCTCCATTCCCTCCTCTGTAAATACTTCTCTGAGTAAATCTAATGACACCCACACGCTCCAGAGAAACACACACTTCATTCTGATCAGAAAAAGGGAGGAGTGTGTTGTGCATCATGCATCTAAACATGCGAAGCTCGCCTGGAATGTGTGTGAATAAGTTCTGTGGCATGTGGACGCTGTTATTTCCATTTCTCTCCCAAGAGAAAACATTGTGCCGCCCTGACACCACCCACACTGAGCGGAACACCAGCCCCACATCTGACTCTGCTGCCATTGGATGGAGCTCCATTTCTCCAGAGAGCGCAGTTCCACTGCTCCACGTCCCAGTGCTGGGGTCTTTATCCCCCTCTACCCCACACTCAGCACTGGACCCTCAGTGGCGCCCCAAGGGGCACTGCAATTCTGTGAGGAGTGTGGTGTGTTCTCCCTGTGTCTGCGTGGGTTTCCTCCGGGTGACTGTCTGTGAGGAGTGTGGTGTGTTCTCCCTGTGTCTGCGTGGGTTTCCTCCGGGTGACTGTCTGTGAGGAGTGTGGTGTGTTCTCCCTGTGTCTGTGTGGGTTTCCTCCGGGTGACTGTCTGTGAGGAGTGTGGTGTGTTCTCCCTGTGTCTGTGTGGGTTTCCTCCGGGTGACTGTCTGTGAGGAGTGTGGTGTGTTCTCCCTGTGTCTGTGTGGGTTTCCTCCGGGTGACTGTCTGTGAGGAGTGTGGTGTGTTCTCCCTGTGTCTGCGTGGGTTTCCTCTGGGTGACTGTCTGTGAGGAGTGTGGTGTGTTCTCCCTGTGTCTGCGTGGGTTTCCTCCGGGTGACTGTCTGTGAGGAGTGTGGTGTGTTCTCCCTGTGTCTGTGTGGGTTTCCTCCGGGTGACTGTCTGTGAGGAGTGTGGTGTGTTCTCTCTGTGTCTGCGTGGGTTTCCTCCGGGTGACTGTCTGTGAGGAGTGTGGTGTGTTCTCCTTGTGTCTGCGTGGGTTTCCTCCGGGTGACTGTCTGTGAGGAGTGTGGTGTGTTCTCCCTGTGTCTGTGTGGGTTTCCTCCGGGTGACTGTCTGTGAGGAGTGTGGTGTGTTCTCCCTGTGTCTGCGTGGGTTTCCTCCGGGTGACTGTCTGTGAGGAGTGTGGTGTGTTCTCCCTGTGTCTGCGTGGGTTTCCTCCGGGTGACTGTCTGTGAAGAGTGTGGTGTGTTCTCCCTGTGTCTGCGTGGGTTTCCTCCGGGTGACTGTCTGTGAGGAGTGTGGTGTGTTCTCCCTGTGTCTGCGTGGGTTTCCTCCGGGTGACTGTCTGAGGAGTGTGGTGTGTTCTCCCTGTGTCTGTGTGGGTTTCCTCCGGGTGACTGTCTGTGAGGAGTGTGGTGTGTTCTCTCTCTGTCTGCGTGGGTTTCCTCCGGGTGACTGTCTGTGAAGAGTGTGGTGTGTTCTCCCTGTGTCTGTGTGGGTTTCCTCCGGGTGACTGTCTGTGAGGAGTGTGGTGTGTTCTCCCTGTGTCTGCGTGGGTTTCCTCTGGGTGACTGTCTGTGAGGAGTGTGGTGTGTTCTCTCTGTGTCTGCGTGGGTTTCCTCCGGGTGACTGTCTGTGAGGAGTGTGGTGTGTTCTCCTTGTGTCTGCGTGGGTTTCCTCCGGGTGACTGTCTGTGAAGAGTGTGGTGTGTATTCTCCCTGTGTCTGTGTGGGTTTCCTCCGGGTGACTGTCTGTGAGGAGTGTGGTGTGTTCTCCCTGTGTCTGCGTGGGTTTCCTCCGGGTGACTGTCTGTGAGGAGTGTGGTGTGTTCTCCCTGTGTCTGCGTGGGTTTCCTCCGGGTGACTGTCTGTGAGGAGTGTGGTGTGTTCTCCCTGTGTCTGCGTGGGTTTCCTCCGGGTGACTGTCTGTGAGGAGTGTGGTGTGTTCTCCCTGTGTCTGCGTGGGTTTCCTCCGGGTGACTGTCTGTGAGGAGTGTGGTGTGTTCTCCCTGTGTCTGCGTGGGTTTCCTCCGGGTGACTGTCTGTGAGGAGTGTGGTGTGTTCTCCCTGTGTCTGCGTGGGTTTCCTCCGGGTGACTGTCTGTGAGGAGTGTGGTGTGTTCTCCCTGTGTCTGTGTGGGTTTCCTCCGGGTGACTGTCTGTGAGGAGTGTGGTGTGTGTTCTCCCTGATTCTGTGTGGGTTTCCTCCGGGTGACTGTCTGTGAGGAGTGTGGTGTGTTCTCCCTGTGTCTGCGTGGGTTTCCTCCGGGTGACTGTCTGTGAGGAGTGTGGTGTGTTCTCCCTGTGTCTGCGTGGGTTTCCTCCGGGTGACTGTCTGTGAGGAGTGTGGTGTGTTCTCCCTGTGTCTGTGTGGGTTTCCTCCGGGTGACTGTCTGTGAGGAGTGTGGTGTGTTCTCCCTGTGTCTGCGTGGGTTTCCTCCGGGTGACTGTCTGTGAGGAGTGTGGTGTGTGTTCTCCCTGTGTCTGTGTGGGTTTCCTCCGGGTGACTGTCTGTGAGGAGTGTGGTGTGTTCTCCCTGTGTCTGCGTGGGTTTCCTCCGGGTGACTGTCTGTGAGGAGTGTGGTGTGTTCTCCCTGTGTCTGCGTGGGTTTCCTCCGGGTGACTGTCTGTGAGGAGTGTGGTGTGTTCTCCCTGTGTCTGTGTGGGTTTCCTCCGGGTGACTGTCTGTGAGGAGTGTGGTGTGTTCTCCCTGTGTCTACGTGGGTTTCCTCTGTATGTGTGTGGGTGTGTGTGTGTGAGTGACTGGGTGAGTGTGTGAAACGGTCCACAGGGGTGTGTGTGTGAGTGTGTGGTGAGCGTTTCTAAATGAAAAGAAAAACTATAGAAATAATTTGAATGACTTTATGAAATCCTGTTCATAGCGACACAAAGAGAAACATTAAAGACATTCACTAGATTTTAAGGAGATTCTAATTGAATAATGAGAGCCCACAAAGTCCCGGAGACTGCCTCTTCTCACCCAGACACCGCAGCTTCACCTAGGAATGTCTTCTTTACGAAACTCTACCCCCGTCTGGGCTCAGCGCGGTTAACTGGCGACGGACGGCGAGCTCCGAGAACGCGACAGCAGCAGCTTTTCATCTGCTGATGATTTAAGGCGCGCTGACTCTTTGTTTTTCGGAAAGAAACCCAACACACAGCTCTGAGGGGGTGAGACTGCACACACACACACACACACACGAGCGGGAGGAGGACCATGTGCTGGAAAGAGTTGGCATCCTGAGCTTTTAAGATATTTCACAAGACTTTGACTTTTAGAAATTAACTTGGAGCTGAACTTCACATGATTCATAAACAATGTTAACCCTTCACTCTCAGAAAAAACGCGGCCCTGAACTGGATAAGGGTCACAGACAATGAATGAATGATTGAATAATATGTAATGTGTGAGTGTGTGAGTGAATGTGTGAGTGTGTGTTGCCCTGTGAAGGACTGGCGCCCCCTCCAGGGTGTGTTCCCGCCTTGCGCCCAATGATTCCAGGTAGGCTCTGGACCCACGGCGACCCTGAACTGGATAAGGGTTACAGATAATGAATGAATGAATGTAATTATTATAATTGTTATTGTTTATTATTGTTTATCCAGGTTTTTTTCCTAATTCACTCACTTCTATCTCCACCCACAAGCTCCGCCTACCTTACCGTGTCATAAAGCTGGAGGGTGGAGGCAGCACTCGTTTCACCTGAGACGTCAAGCTTCAACACACTCGGAGGAGAACACTAAGTGCCCAGTTTGAAACAGAAGCCTGGGACCGCCTTCACAATGAGTGATGGGTGAGAGGGTTCTTTCTGCTTCATTCTGTTATTGAAGCTGTAAACATTGACACGCTTTGACACGAGGGGGAGGAGGGGCCCTTGTGGAATTTGCGGGGCCTAGGTGTGGCCCAGCTGTCCTCCTCATGGTCATGATTCTCGACACGACCCCATCGTCGTCTTTGGGGGCGCTGACGTGGTGTTAGTCCTGCGTCAAGCAGCCGTCTGCCATCGGTGCTGCGCTAACAGAACGGCTCATGGAGGGCGTCACTGCGGGTCACTGTGCACATGTAGGACACGCCGTCGGTTCTCCCCCTCAGTGGCTCCTGTGGGTCCCCCCCCGGTCCTTCACATCTCTGGCGTATGCCTCCCTCTATCCACTGCAACCGAAAGCATGCAGTGGTAATATCCCCACAACTCAGACCTCAGTGGACATTAATACACACTCATCAGTGAGGCCTGCTGTGTCTTGGCTGGTGAGACGGGGGTCTGTCAGGGTGGGCTCCCTCCTGAGGAAAGGGGTGGAAGTTAATTCTGGACTAATTTGGCGTGGTTGTGTTGTGGGGCAGACGGAGACGCGCGCCAGTGTTTCTGTGAGGAGGCCTCTTCCCCTCTGTTCCACCTCAGTGCACCTTTTCTGCTCAGGGTCACAGTAAACGTTAACCAGCCACACACACACACACACACACACCCCTCTCAGCCTCTACTGCTTTTGTCCTCTTGTCTCAGGGCGGTCTCTTTCAGGTCCTTTTTGTCTGTCGCTAGTTTCAAACGGCTGTTTATGCGCGGCTCTAATTGTGTTGTCAGCAGAATCTGTTTGAGTCTCTTTTTTTCCGTTTGACAGTTTTGCATCAGAATGGATTCATTCAACCGAGCACCACACACACACACACACACACGCGTGTTCTGGCTCAGTCTCTCCGAGAGAAAGATGTCTCCTCTCTGTTTTGTAACTGAATTACAGCCTCTCCATCTGCAGCTCTTCCCAGTTGGTGAGTGACAGAAGGGAATTAAGTTGTTGATGTTGACGTCAGAAACATTTTGCTCCGAAACTCACCCCATTGCCCTCCTCACATCAATGTTATTCACTGACTTTAACTGATATAGTTCTTCACGAGGGAGCAGTTTTGTTCCCAGGAACTGTTATTACAATTAAATTGGTCATTAAACTTCACAAGAACCATCCCACACACACGCACACACACACACTCTGACACAAATCAAATTATCCAATCAACTCGTTGGCGGCACAGTGGTGCAGCAGGTCGTGTCTCTGTCACAGCTCCAGGGTCCTGTAGGTTGTGGGTTCGAGTCCCGCTCCGGGTGACTGTCTGTGAGGAGTGTGGTGTGTTCTCCCTGTGTCTGCGTGGGTTTCCTCCGGGTGACTGTCTGTGAGGAGTGTGGTGTGTTCTCCCTGTGTCTGCGTGGGTTTCCTCCGGGTGACTGTCTGTGAGGAGTGTGGTGTGTTCTCTCTGTGTCTGCGTGGGTTTCCTCCGGGTGACTGTCTGTGAGGAGTGTGGTGTGTTCTCCCTGTGTCTGCGTGGGTTTCCTCCGGGTGACTGTCTGTGAGGAGTGTGGTGTGTTCTCCCTGTGTCTGCATGGGTTTCCTCCGGGTGTTCCGGTTTCCTCCCACGCTCCAAATATAGAAATCCTGCATTTTATTTGACTGTATTTAGGTGTGCAACACACCATCGGTCATTCACGCTCCAGTCCGTTCACCACCGTCTGTGTGTAAATGGCCTTTATGTCCAAATGAAGAACCTCTCTCAGGAGAATGAGAAAAAGCCCCCTGTGACGGGGGGTTTCCTCCAGTGCAGCTCTGAGCTTTCAGTTAAATAAAGTAAAAAAGACACACTGTGAAATAGAAAGGTTCAATGATGACATTTAAGGATTTACATTTAACTGCTGTTAAACCAAGCATTTCCTTAAGAGGAAGGAAGCATTAAATCATTTAGATTTCCATTCATTTTTGCTTGAGTGGTCAGCAGTGGCCTGTGTGTGTGTGTGTGTGTGTGAGAGAGAGAGAGGTTTGAGAGAACGTCCAGCTGTTTATGGGTACTTTTCCATCTGTCGTCTCCACTCCACGTCTCATCTCCCTCTCCGCTTCACTCCTGGGTGTGAGTAACACACACACACACACACACACACACATCACTCAGTGTTGTTTGTTTGGCACTGTCCCATGTCTTTTCTGTGCACAATTACACGCAGTCACACACACACTCAGTCAGTCACTCACACACTCACCTGTGTTTGGACTGTGGGAGGAAAGGGGAACACCTGGAGGAAACCCACTCCTCACAAACCGCGACCTGAGAAAAGGATCCCACCCAGGACCCCGAGCCCCGGCGGCTGTGAGACAGTGACTCCACCTGCAGCGGCCCACACTAAACACCACTTTAATAATATCTGCTGTGAACATAAATATGTTTATCTCCGTTTCTATTTAGAATTTCCACCCGAGCTCCATCTGCTCCCCCTCCCTCCCTCCCTCCCTCCACCTGGAAACCGCGCTCCACACCCTCCGCCCTGCGGCAGGGAATGTGCCAAACACAAACAGGCTGAAGGAATGCAGCCTCCAGGCCGTGTTTTCCAGCCCTGCCCATCTCTGCACCGCACCATCTGTGAGGAGACGGCACCTCAGAACCGCACACGATGTCCTTTACCTGCAGCCGTTGGAGAGGTCCACCTCCTGTCGTCCAGCTTCTGTTTTCAAAAGGCTAAAGCACAGAGGCTACGCTGCATTTCCTCAAGGTTAGAAATCCCTTATGCTTTAAAACGTCTTTAAGGCTCAGATGTTCAGAAGGTGTTTAAACACATCTTGTGTAAAGAGGTGAAAAAAATAAAAAACACAGACATTAGTTTTCTTTCCAAAACATTTATTTCCACTGACGTCAAACAGCGCTGCTAAGAAATAAAAAGTAGGATCAGTAACAGTTCAGTGTCGATAAACTTTAAAGTAACCCTAGGTAAGGTTTGGTATTTTTGCTCCTGGGCTCCCCCTACAGTTGCAGTATGAAGTTTATTTTTACAGCACTCACCCAAAATCAAGTGGGAAGGGGAGGAAGGGGAGGAGTCTTCCTATGGGGAGTGGCTTCCTACCCTCCTCCAAAAGTTACATAGTGCAGTTTCTGCAGTGCTGAGTCTGGAGTAACAACAACAGAGGGGCTTTCCTCCCTGTTACACCTCAGTGGAGCGTCACAATGATTTTGAAGGTGCAGTTTAAAGGTGTTACTTTACAAATGTAAATATCTTAAAAACAAATAAACACAAACACTCGGGCCTCATTCATTCATCTGAGAACTTTCTGGAAGCTCTTTCATCTGAATATGAACCTGTGTTTGTGTGAAAACCTTTCACTGTAAATCCACAAGCATTCACAAATATTACGAATAAAAAAATAAATGAAAAGCTGCGTCAAAATTTACAAACTCTCTACAGAAAAATGTACAGTGAGATAAAGGTGGAGCGACGGACGCTACGTCTACGTCACAGACAGAGGACTTTTCTAACACAGAGTAAATCCAGGAAATATTTAGCTTTTAAAGACGTCCTCAGAGCCACAGCACTGAGAAAATGTGTTAAATATCATTCAAATTAAATAAAAAAACAAAACCAAATCATGTCCGGCCTTTCGTCTAGTCCCGGAATAAACACACACCCCTGGTCAGGGCTGTAGACAGACCACACACACACACACACACTCCTAAGAAGTGTCCACTGAAACTGGGTGGGTTTTGGTGAAGACTGTATAGTTCTGACACATTCCATGTCCAAAAGTTTATAGACACCTCTTACAATGTGAATCCAGCTGCTGCTATGTGCAGTGACTTAACAGTGTCATCAAATCCACACAGCAATGCTCCAGGACCCAGTAAAGCCTCCACAGAAGAGCAGAGAGTACAGAGAGTTAGTGCAGAGAAGAGGAACATGCTCTGTTTCAAAAGAAAGGCTGGATGAGAAGGTGTCTACAAACTTTAGGCTCGACCCCGTAGTTACGGTAATAAAAATACTCTGACCTCAGGTAGCTGCTGAATTTTTAAAGAAACCTCTCTCTATCATATTGTTCTGTGACAGATCTTTAAAGACCCCCTCCAGTGGAAACGCAGTGTTTCGTCACGTGATGACGCTTTTCCACCAACAAGGAACCGTCTCCGTTCCGCTTCGTGAAGCTAATTGTGACGTGTTCGCTGTAAAATAGATTGTGGGACCAGCAAATCTGTTCACAGCTGGAACCAAAGAATAGCAGGTTTTTAACACGAACCGTGAGAACGTCTGGGGGCGTGGCTAGTTACAGGAGCAAGGAGCGATGGCGACACCCAGGAGGAGCGCACTGTGTAGTCGTCTACATCTTCTCATCTGTCAAAAGATGATCCATGCTTGATTTGTGGAGAAAAACAAACATCTGTAACAACTCTCACAGCTTGTCTACACACTCCACCGTCATCTCACTTCTGTTTCCTGCCGCTGTGCAGCGCCCCCTGTTGGTGACGTATTCACAGCTTCCACTAAAGCCGGTGTAAATGCGGCTGGTTCTCTGAAAAGCACCAAGGTTCTTATAAAACCGAACAGAATCAGTTTAAAAAACAGAATTATTTTGGTGGAAAAGGGCTATGAGTGTGTTTTGTAATTGAGATGTGGGTGGAGATAGAGGCGGAGACTATTTGCATATTCATAGATCCGCACATACCCATGTGACACCAGCCACCACTTCTTTTCAACATTCTGCTAACGCACTGGAGCTCAACACACTTGGAGTAGAGGGGGTGGGGTACAAAAGTTACATAGTGCCGTTTCTGCAGTGCTGAGCAAGAAGTAACAATAACAGAGGCTCTATTTTCCCCATTTACAGGCGAGTGGATCATCACAGTGAGTTTGAAGCTGTAATTTGTGTGTGAAAATACTACTTAGCGTTGTTTTAAAATCAGTAGCTCAATAACGTGTGTAAACAGAAGTGTTCACTCAGAAAAATCAACAAGATGACGTGTGATTTCTAACGTCTGTTCACCTCCGTTAGCCCACGGGCAACACTTAGAAATTCCTGTCTGTGGTAAAGGACCACACTCTACAGCTGCAGCAGACAGAACAGGCTCAAAACCACAGAGTTGTTGCTTTAAAGTTCTACTACAGTTTTTCCTCCCTTCAGTTCAGTTCAGTCCGGGTCTCGGATCCTCCGCAGATCAACCATCAGAAGGAAGGATGAGGTGTGGATAGTCTTTGGTTTCCATGGTCCTCTCCCTTTCTCTCCTTCCGTTTTCTTTGCCCATGTTTGTCCAGTCGGAGCGAGCTGGCCGGAGAGGGTCCTCCCCTCCCCCTGCATTCCACACACTCCACATTCCACACACACACACACACACACCGGTCATCTACAGGGAAAAGGAGAGAGAGAAAAGAACGGGGGAAATGTAAATGTTTCCGTGTTCACACTGATTGAAATCTACAAAACACAGACAGCTGTAGCCGCTCTCAGAGCACACACTGTTACTAGAGAACACACACACACAGTTAAAAAAGTGCCCCATAAATAAATAAAATGCACCAATACGTTTGAACATACGCTTTATCTGTAACTGTGCAATAAAAATGTGCAGAAGTGAGGTCTCTGTAGCAGCTGTTGAATCAGGGCCAGCTCTGAGTGAACACACGTCCTGGTGTGTGTCCTAAAGCAGCCACATCGTGCCTGAAAACACAGCAGCGGCCTTCTGCAGAAGTTATGTATAAATCGGATCATGAGCGTTACACGTTCAAAATGCCAGGCGAGGGTTAATACCAGGGATGAACAGTGAACACACACACACACACGAAAGAACTTAATACAGTTCAAAATTAGAGCTGACAGACCTTTGTGATTGAGAACTACATCCATCCATCCATTTTTTCCCAATGAACGAAGGTCTGTGTCTGATTTAAACATTTTAATTCCATTTAAAAATTAAATACTCATTGTTTTACTTGCTTCTCTGCTTTAATATTTCTGTAACTTCCCTTTACACTTTCTCTAAAGCACAGTGAACCCTCGCTGTTTGAAAGGTGCTCTGTAAATAAATATGCCCTGCGTTTTTAAAGCATTGTTGTGGATAACGGAGGCTAGAAATTAAACTTCTTTTGATAAATAAACATGATTTTTCGTCGCTGCTTCAAATCTATAAAAGAACAATGTACAATGAACAACAAGGGAATGTCAGAGAGCAGCAGAGAAAACCAAAACACACTCAACACAAACAGGAAGGTGTCTGCTGTGTACGGCGTAGAAGCAAAAACACTTTAGCTCCCGTTCCGTGAAAGAGTGTGTGTAAAATAGGTGAAAAGTTCATTGCTGAAATCTATCACATTTCTAAGAAAGCGCCACATGACTCACCACCACCTTCTTCTCAGCTGGGGCAAATATTTATGGTATTTTAAGAGCTGATCTGAGCTCAGTTACATTCTTCACATTTTCCACTGACCACACTCTTTACCTGCAGGAGCTACAGTGACCCAGTGTCTCCACCAAATTAAAATCAGTCAACGTTCAATGTAACTTCACACAACAATGTTTTATTCAAACACTCTGGAACAGCTGCACATGAGTCTAACATCACCACACTCAAGGCCAAGAGTGGGCCAGAGGAATAAAAAGCCCCTGAAAGAAAACGTGCGCGGAGAAATAAGAGCACTGAGTAAAAACGGAGAAGAAAGAGAACAGAGTGAAAACGGCTAAAAACCAGAGCTTCTGCTCCTCGCTCCTCACTGCTGTGCGCTCGGGGTCGGGGTGAACAGCGAGCGGCTCATTATCATTTAAAGGAACAGGTGCTGAAAGCGGGCGTTCTGAACAGGGGCTGTTTACACAGGGGGAGAACACTGCTGTGGGGCTCGTGGGGTTTGGACCAAAGCAGGTCACAGACGTTTCATTAAGAAACAGAGCTGTGTTCCACTGTGGAGACGAGGGGGGGATACAGCACCTTTAAACCAGTTTAGCTATTAATAACAGTAACCAAATAGTGTATTGGGCACATTACAACAGTTTAAATGGATGTTGTTCTTATGGTTTTCACTATATAGAAATTAATATGTTATAAATGCATGTTCCCTGATGTAGTTACAGAGCTGATGCTAGGAGTGGAGAGGTGTTTTGCTGATTCAGCAGCAGACAGCTGTAAGTACAGTATGTGTGTGTGTGTGTGTGTGTGGGGCTCCAGAGGGAAGCGTTTAAGCCTTAAATGAGGATTCATTAACTGAGCTGTCAGACCTGGATAAACCCGAGGCTATAATAAACCTACAAAGGCCTCTAGAAGCTTCTCTCTCTGGTTGCTGTGAATGCCGTGTTATTATCTGTAAACACAGTGAAGGCTGTTTGTGTAAAAGCTGCAAAAATCTCTCTTTCACATCTTTATTTAATCAAACACAGATCAGAATCAAAGTCTACAGTGAATCTCTATGAACAGAAGACTGAGGACATCACTACAGAGGTTTCCGCTCCAGCTCTGTACCATATATACACACACACAGGTTTGTTTTTATAGCTTTTACAGAGGACAACAGTCAAATATATTTCCAGTCTGAATGTTATATAGGAGGTTGTGGGTTCGAGTCCCGCTCCGGGTGACTGTCTGTGAGGAGTGTGGTGTGTTCTCCCTGTGTCTGCGTGGGTTTCCTCCGGGTGACTGTCTGTGAGGAGTGTGGTGTGTTCTCCCTGTGTCTGCGTGGGTTTCCTCCGGGTGACGGTCTGTGAGGAGTGTGGTGTGTTCTCCCTGTGTCTGCGTGGGTTTCCTCCGGGTGACGGTCTGTGAGGAGTGTGGTGTGTTCTCCCTGTGTCTGTGTGGGTTTCCTCCGTGTGACGGTCTGTGAGGAGTGTGGTGTGTTCTCCCGCCTAGATCCCAGTGATTCTGGGTAGGTTCATAGTTTCAGACAATGAATTAATGTTATATAATTCAGTCTCAGAAGTTGGTTGAACTTTCTTACATGCACAACATTTGCAAAGGCTACAAAAACAAACCCAGACTCTCTCACACATTCTACACACCAGCCACTGCTTTATAAATAAAAGCTGCAGCCGCTCGGTGTTGCACTGCACTGAGAGTTTAATTTTACTCTGTAGTGCATTGCTTTGGGCTCCTTTTCAGCCTCGGCACTCCACTGACTGGGGCTTAATTTAACAAACACTGTGGAATGACACGCAAAGCATTCTGGGAGCTTTCTTCCATCAGGGTTGTGTAATCACAGAGCTGTACAGACACACGGATCGGCCCAATCATTTAATCATTAACTCACTGTCCATTCTCTCAGCTCCACCGACCGTACCGGAGCGTGTAGTCCATGAGTTATCCCCCTTTCACCCTGTTCTTCATTGGTTAAGACCCCCTCTGAACCCCAGAGAGCAGCCAGACTCTCACTGTGTCCCAAACGGTTCACTATTCACTATATAGTGCTCTATTGTGGGGTTACGCCATGTTGTCGTAGTGTCTGAAAACATAGTGGACAACATTCCGTGCACTCAAACAATCCCACAATGCACTGCAAAAGTAGTGACCAGTGTGCATGTGTGTGTGTTAGTGTAATGTGACGGAATTCTTGTTTTCTAATCTTAAAACAGAATGTGTGAGTGTGTGTCGCCCTGTGAAGGACTGGCGCCCCCTCCAGGGTGTGTTCCCACCTTGCACCCAGTGATTCCAAGTAGACTCCGGACCCTGAATGTGTTAATTAATAATCTTAATCCACTGGACATAATCTTTAACTCTTGACCCTTTATAATTTTTGGTAAAACCCCTAGAAAGTCTTAGAAAGTCAGGAGCATTTTGTCTGAAATAATAAACAAAGGTTTTAACCTGTTCTTTTGGACCCAGTTCACGGTGGTCCCTCCGAGCACCTCTCAGACAGGTAATCAAGGGCTGTAATACAACGATTACCTGTCTCAGGTGTGTTGGGAAAATGAAACAAGAGTACAAAATGTGGACTGGCCCAAGGTCTGTGTGGACTGGACTGGACTGAAACACTGAGCTGCTGTTGACCTTTAGCCTGGTTTGAGGCTGAAAACAACCCTGAGATTCCTGCTGAGCCGGTCGCAGGGACGCGTTTACGAGCAAAGCTCCTGCGTCTCGACGCCTGAAGGGGTTAATTAAACTCACACGTCCTCTACAGCACCGCAGCTAAACACGAGCCAAGCACACACACACACTCTCAACAAGCCAGAGTCTGGAATTTCATATCCAGCCACTTTACAAAGCCGGGTTTCACAGGTAACCAGAAAACCTCTGAAGGCCTTTATCAGGGAAAAGCTGTATTTAAACACGGATTAAAGGTGCAGTACATGATTTTATTCTTTTTCTTTTTTCTATTTCACTTGTAAAAAATTAACTTAAAACAGGAAACACATAATAAAAGAAGCAAAATTAATTATTTACAGAAAAACATAAGCTGAACCATGCTTTAAATATAACCTTTTTTAAAGAGGCAGAACGTTCAGACTTCAGTTAAACGCCTTTAAAGACCGACGTGAAGTTACAACTCAAACCGTCACTGAAATTACGAAGGTTTGTTTTTATTGTGTTTAATTTCTGTAACCTGCTAAACATCTTTTAGCCGTAAAGAGTCTTTTTTTTAGGGACAGAAGTGTCCCGCTGTGAGCAGATTTCCTCTTTCTGTCCCCTGATGGATGGCTGCCCCAGGGGAGGGTCAGAGGCTGTGGAGCGCAGACAGACGCTTCAATCAACTCAATAAACGTCCCGTAACGGTCGTCACGCTGCTCATTTCAGCCACGTTCATCACATCTGCTCCCCAGCCCCACCTCTTACACACACACACACACACGCTTTTGTACCTCACCCTGGTGTGGGATCATACATTCACCCAGTGTAGATCTATACACCACACAGCCACAAGATTAAAACCACTGACAGCTGAAGTGAAGGCCTGACCTGCTCCACACGCCTCAGTGACCCTTGGGTGCCCATGATCCCGTGGTTAGTTCACCTCTCATCCTTTCTTGGTCCATTTTAGTCCGTACTGGCCACGGCACGCTGGGAGCACCCGAAAAGACCTGCTGTTTTTGCGGTTTTAATCTCGGTCCCGGTTACATACGCGATTTTAGGAAAAACATCAAGTTGCAGTTACAGCGTGAAAAATAATGTAATCTCACACACACACACACACACTCCTAATGAGGAAGTGTAACTATCACACAGTCCGGTCCTGGGTGTATCCATTACTCAGTGACAGGCTTCTGCTTCTCCAACGGTTTCATGAATGTAATCAGGTCTGATGTTACTGTACTGTACAGAGCCGGAGGCAGGAGGAGCCGCTCTAATTGAGACAGAACACAAAGGAAGTGCTTTTTTACTGTTGTAATGCGGGATTCGTACATAATTGTGATTAATTACAGCAGGTGAGAGTGAGCTCTGAGGGGAAATCTGTTCACGACTGGTGTCTAACAGGAATAGGACGGTTGGCCGGGGGGAAGCTCAGCAGAAATAAGACCTCTATTAGTTTTATGCAAATGTGGCAGTGTTAGAGGCCGCACTGGACTGAATGTGAATAGGCACGAGAGTGCTTTTGTGTGTGTGTGTGTGTGTGTGTGTGTGTATGCCGGGGGGCCTGTCTGCACACAGATGTGAGAATAAAAGGCTTCCTTTCACTTGTCTTTCTCGGGTGGCTCTTAAAAAGCACATTAATAAAACATAAGTATTGAGTAAGTGTCCTGTGCAGCGGCTCCTTAATAACAGCAGCTGAAACCAGTCTCGTGACCTTTGACCTGGTTCAGGTGTGTGACACACACACACACACACACACACACACACACACACACACACACAGTGTCCGTCGTCTATTTTCTTATTCCAGATTTCCACAGGTTTTTCCTGCATCCCAAATACGGCCAATCGGTCAAGACCTGATTAGCATCTGAGGCTGTGCTTCTTCTTTATATTTACAGTGGATCTGTGAGACGAACAGAGCTAACAACCACAAACGAAAGCTTAGATTCCACCAATGACCGTCAGGAAAAATCCCATTTTCCTCCTCATCCCAAATCAGACATAAGCCACAGTCGGGGTCTTGTTTTTCCTCGTTATTGGAACAGAACTTTTTATATTCATTAACTGATGTCAGAAAGGCTGTTCATTTAATATTTTTACATAAACGTTTCCTTTTTCAAGGGCCAGAGAGGGTTTTTTCTTCATAGTTTAATTATTTCCTACGTTTAATTTAGTTTTACGTTACACTACAATACAACATTTTCACACACTTTCTCCTTTTCCATATTTGTCTATGTTTGCTTTATATTAAATTCTAGATATGAACAATGGGATTTTAGAGTCATTTTCGAGCATTTACGAGTAGAACATACCAAATACCTCCACACACACACACACACATAAATAATATAAACAGAGCCATACACTCTCTATATTCCTCTGGACTTTTCTGGAAGCTTCCGAAACTTCAGAAGCATGGTATTTTTAGTTTAGAAGTCTTGGCTGCCAAATAGAGCAAAATATAGCTTCTTTCCTCCGGCCTGCGTGCCTCAGCCTCTGGTATTATGCGTAAGTATGATGTGCAAAAAATCAACACTGAATTAGCAGGCTTTGAAGCAGCTGCACCCAAAAAAAAATGCAAACATGAGGATAGTCAGCTGCAGGCCTGTGGATTTGAATCCCCTCCAGTCTGTCCCCACCCAGTCCATCTGTTTACTGCTGAGGAACAAACAGAAAACCCTCAATAACAAAGTCGACCAGTACAGAAAAGGCTGTTTCACAGCCAAGCTAGCATCTGTTTTTAGCCTTACTACAACTCTGAGCTTTTCTTTTAACCCCATTTTACCTGAAAACTAGCCCTCAGTACATCTACATGCTAAAGCTAGCTACTAGCTTTGTAGCTCATTACGTTATTACATAGATTAATAAAAGCCACTATTTTAGCAGGGAATCCAAAAACTAACACAACGTGCTAATCAACTAAGGCTATGACTTCTTATTCTTCTTTAACAAATCAGAAGTGCGCTTCTTATTACATTTTACATTCCACCTCAAATGGCGCAGCAGTTACATTCTGAACCCTAGGCCCCAGTAACTGAAGAAGCAAACTTCCAGTCACGTTAGTTAGAGGAATAACTGCATTTGGGAGTGACTTTTCACTGAACTGTTTCTCATTTGCAGCTTCTTCTTTGGAAATCTCACCCAGGGTGTGTTTAGGATGTTCACAAATGCAGCTCAGATCCTTAAACTTCTAAGAACGGCTCTGAAAAGACCTGTTCTGGGTGTTGCGTTCTTTGTAGCACCCCTCCCTTAAAAAAAACACTGTCAGTGAAAACCAATACAAGACAAGTCAACTGTGTCAAATCGTCACACTCTCTGACATTCCCTTCTGAGAAAAAATAAAATAAAATACACGTTACACAAACGCAATACAACGTGAAGGTATTTTAGTCAAAGGACACTGGGGTCATTCCTTTACGCCCAAATTTTACTACAAATAGAGAGAGCAGTTAATATTTCTAAAAACATCCTCCAGTGAATATCAAGTGTCCAACCTGGTTAGTGTGTGTGTGTGTGTTTGCTTTGTGAATAAGTGGTTAGCGATATGGCTGAGCATTTACAATTTGAAAATGCAGTGTTCAAAATAAGGCAGTATGATGGTGCAGCAGGTAGTGTCTCTGTCACAGCCCCAGGGTCCTGGAGGTTGTGGGTTTGAGTCCTGCTCTGGGTGACTGTCTGTGAGGAGTGTGGAGTGTTCTCTCTGTGTCTGCGTGGGTTTCCTCCGGGTGACTGTCTGTGAGGAGTGTGGTGTGTTCTCTCTGTGTCTGCGTGGGTTTCCTCCCGGTGCTCCATAGGTGCAAGTGTGCGAGTGTCCGTAGGTGCAAGTGTGCGAGTGTGTGTCGCCCTGTGAAGAATTGGCGCCCCCTCCAGGTTCTGTTCCGGACCCAGACCCAGCAGAACCCGGAACTGGATGAAGTTGTTACACATAATGAATGAGTGTTCAAAATAGTGCCACCGTGCCGCCCCAAAGAAAGTCATGTATTTCTTAAACATAGAGACGCTTTTTTTTTGGAGTTCATCGACAACATTTTAGGGAACTTTGTGGGAAATCGTTTCTACGTCTTTAAATGATTAAGTGATATACCAGGACTTTAAATTAGACCAATATTTAAAAATGACAAAGACGGAGACACATGATTTTGAGGACAAATAGACAGCTGTTTCCACTTCAACCATGAACAGGACAGTGAGATTTACCCTCTGGGTTGTGAGTACAGCTGCTCTGTAATTAAGCCTCCTGTGTTCCTCCAGACTCTATTAACTGGCTTCTCCTCTTTATGTGACACCTCACAGCCCTCATTAGGACCAGGTACCTTTCATTATCCTCCAAATGAATCCCTTACTTGTGACACATGGAAGGTTTCTGGTGTTTGATGTGAGGCGAGAAAACGTCGGAAAGTGTCATTTTAATTTTCCAGGAGAAAAAAAAAAATGAACTTCTCCTCTTTCTGCTCTCATTCATTTATACAAACAGCTTTTCTGCGCATGGAATCACACAAAGGATTAGAGCTGCCTCAGTTTACACAGTTTAACATTGTTCTGAGACTTCTTTGAAGAGTCCGGCATCTCTTTTGGTGAGAGATTTCCTGCGTAGGTGCTTTGTGTTCTGCAATTTGACTGGATATGGTTTTGGAAATCGATACGTACGGTTGTTGTGCCATTTCTTTGAGATTGAGGAAGGCACTATATACACATTTAGCAGACTTTGAGAATGAGAAAAATGATAAATCAGTCTGGTCGAGTCTCTGATAACTCTACTGTATCGCTTGTAACATTGTCGTCGCATTTTCTGTGATGTTTATTTTATGAGCACTGCATAATGTCAAAATAAGAGCGTGTTCATTGACACTGAGACGTACTCTAATCCCAAACAGTACTATGAGTCTTAAACCATTCAGTAAATGTTTTTCTGTGCACTGTGGGCACCCTGACCAGCTGTTACATGTTTCCATAGGCCAAAAAACAGGAACCCCAATGTATTTTAATACATGGCCAAGCATATCACAATATCACAATATAATAGTTCAGACTTGTGCTCAGCTACTCACCAAAAGCAGCATCTCCTCACATTCAGGACGGCAGATATTTCCATGTGCTGACAAAGGCAGTAGGGATGAGGGAGTATGGCACGCTGGTGATGCTGTCCCAAGTGTCCGTAGATGGGTCGTAACAGTCCAAGGTTTTGCACCTTTGTGCCCCAAAATAACCCCCTACGACATACAGCCGGTTCCCAGAAGCCACGGCGTGGCAGCTGATCCTCTTGGCCGTGACGTCACCGAATTTAGTCCACTGGTACGTCTCGCTGTTGAAACGATAAGCAGAACTGGCCGAGAACTCTGTATCCCCTCCAATGACCACAACCTGATTCCCAACCACAGCTGCAGCTGTGTAGCGCCAGAGCTGAGGGCAAGAGGCTGGGACGGTCCACCTGTTTTCACCTGGATCAAAGCACTGCACTTTGGGGTATTTATCTCTGTTTACACTAGTGCCTCCGAAAGCAAAGAGTTTATTCTTGGCTCCGACGACAGCAGCATTGCTGACACCCTCTCGCAGAGGAGCTACCAGCGTCCATTTGTTGGACTGTGGGTTGTATTGTTCAACCTGTTTGAGTGACACAGAAGGAGACGCAGGGAAAGAGCCGGCAAGAGAGGTGTGGCCACCTACTACGTACAAGACGTGGTCCAGTTCGGCAGAGCCATGGCCAAATCTGGCTACAAGCATCGGTGCAGCTTTGGACCACTCGTCATGCAAAGTGTCATAGACCCAGACATCTCGGGAAGCTCCGTTTTCAGATCCTCTGCCTCCTGTTACGTAAACCTTGCAGCCGATAGCACAAGCGCTGCACTCTTTCCGAGGACTTGGGAGGTCGGTTTTGAGGGTAATCTCCTTCGTCTTGTGGTCGATCATATAGATTTTATCACACATAAAGGTCTGGCCTCCTAGAAGCAAGAGAGCCTGGCTGATCTTCCTCGGCCTGGCACAGAAACCCGTGACCACGCCATCATTCTGGAGGATCTTCATCTTGCACCTCACGGCATCTTCCACAATCTCTCGCCCGACCTTGTCTCCCATTACCAGCTCTTCAGAAACAACATTCTTGAGCAGGTACGCCTCTGGGAGCAAGGCTAATCGCACGCATCTGAGAAGCTCAGGCAAGTCTCCGAGTCTTCTGTCCATGTCTGCTTTGACCCAGTCTATGACTGCTTCGTACACTACGCTCTCGTCCTCTACTTCCAGCTCCTCGCTGAAGATCAATTCTTGGACCTTGTCTTTCGGCAAGCTTAGGAAGTCCTCCGTTCTGTAGAGGGCAGTGAAATTCGCAAGGCACATTCTCCAGGAGAGTTCAAACAACCTCTGGCACTGATGGGCGTCTGACAGCAGCATCATCCCGAGGCAGTTGGAAGGATGAAGATTTTTCTCGAGGAACTCGGCCGAGGCGTCTCGGATATCGTGGAACTGAAGCATGTCACCAGCCTCCAGGAGAGACTCTGCATTTTCCTCGTTTATGATGATTCTAGCAGAGTAGGCATAATCCAGAAGAAGCTCTAGAACCTCTGGGTGTAAAGAGTCATGGAAGTTGACCTCAGCATCTCGACTCTCCTTGAGGCCACCGTTGAACATAGCCTCAAAGTACCGGCTGCAGGAGGCAAGTACGGCCCGATGACAGGGAAAGGCCCCGTTTCCTGCCTTCAAAACAACATCCGTAAACACTCTACGCTTGCGGAGAAGATTGAGGTGCATCAGGAGACTGTCTGCATGAGACGTTTTATGGAATAGGTGAATATTCATGGATCCAGAGCTTGACCTGGACTTCCGGTTTTCGTGGCTGCTTACAGACATCGTGGACCTAGAGCTGAATGAAATAAGGAACCAAATGTATTAATTTGGTACCTACGTTCACCACTTAAACTCTAAGCTATACTTTTGAAAATAAAGGTGGTGAAGGGTTCTTGCACAACGTCAATAAAAACGGCCACTTTTGGGACCTGAAAAACTTCTCTAACAGTGTTTCTCAGATTTAACTGGACAGTAGAAGACTTTGAAAGGGCTCTGAAACAATCTGATCCCCTCTCACATCTAAAGACAATGATTTCTTAGTGAAAGGGTGAATTTATAAAGATTCTGGGTCTTGGCCGAGACTTGACCGAAACTTACAAAAATACATTACATGGTTGACTTTGTCGAAACATATAGATGCTAAGATATTCATTCTGACCCCCCACACTTTCAAAAACCCTCATAATGTTGTCAGAAAGTGAAAAGTCATTAGGTTTAAGACTGGCCAAGGTTTCACACCATGTAAGGGCTCCTTAAAGTCATAGAGATTCTTTTTAAATCATGTCAAGAATCTTTAAACCTTTTGACAGTTCTTCACACTCACAAATCTCTCTATCTTTAAATGAACCCAATGTGCCAACAAATAAAGGCATGCTGGGAAATGCACTGTTTTAAAAGCTGCATCATGCTACTGCTGCACACTGTAAACACACTCGCCAGGCTGGGTGTAAGCCTGTAATTAATACAGCACAGTTCCTCTGCTCAACGCTCCTGGTTAATGATTCGTGATTTGTATGATTCATACATCCTCTCTGATAATGTTTGCCAGAACAAGCGCAGAAGCCTTGAACCTCTTCCACATCTGGTTTCGTGCGGGAAAAGGGCTGACGAGCAAATCAGCCTGGTATACTCTGTTACAGCTCGGTTTACAAGAGATATTTTATTCAAGATATGTGAGAAAACATGGCAGACACACATTAGGATGTGTACTGTTAAAACTATCTGAAATCTCTCTAGTATCATCACATGCCTTCTTACAGAGCTTCACATACTAAGTAATGAATCAGTACAGGAGTCTATCATTGGTAAAAGCATGATGAGATAAAACTAGGATTTGTGGTGCATTTTTGAGGAATTAAAACATTTTAAATACTTTTAAACACATTAGTAGTTGTGACTATGTTGAGAGGTAATGTCTCTGTCACAGCCCCAGGGTCCTGGAGGTTGTCGGTCCAAGTCTTGTGTGTTCTCCCTGTGTCTGCGTGGGTTTCCTCCGGGTGACTGTCTGTGAGGAGTGTGGTGTGTTCTCCCTGTATCTGCGTGGGTTTCCTCCGGGTGACTGTCTGTGAGGAGTGTGGTGTGTTCTCCCTGTATCTGCGTGGGTTTCCTCCGAGTGACTGTCTGTGAGGAGTGTGGTGTGTTCTCCCTGTGTCTGCGTGGGTTTCCTCCGGGTGACTGTCTGTGAGGAGTGTGGTGTGTTCTTCCTGTGTCTGCGTGGGTTTCCTCCGGGTGACTGTCTGTGAGGAGTGTGGTGTGTTCTCCCTGTGTCTGCGTGGGTTTCCTCCAGGTGACTGTCTGTGAGGAGTGTGGTGTGTTCTCCCTGTGTCTGCGTGGGTTTCCTCCGGGTGACTGTCTGTGAGGAGTGTGGTGTGTTCTCCCTGTGTCTGCGTGGGTTTCCTCCGGGTGACTGTCTGTGAGGAGTGTGGTGTGTTCTCCCTGTGTCTGCGTGGGTTTCCTCCGGGTGACTGTCTGTGAGGAGTGTGGTGTGCTCTCCCTGTGTCTGCGTGGGTTTCCTCCGGGTGACTGTCTATGAGGAGTGTGGTGTGTTCTCCCTGTGTCTGCGTGGGTTTCCTCTGGTTGCTATGGTTTCCTCCCACGCTCCAAAAACACATTGGTAGGTGGATTGGAGACTCAAAAGTGTCCGTAGGTGTAAATGTGTGAGTGTGTGTCACCCTGTGAAGGACTGGCGCCCCCTCCAGGGTGTGTTCCTGCCTTGTGCCTAGTGATTCCGGGTAGTTTCCGGATCCACCACCGCCCTGAACTGGATAATGGTTACAGACAGTGAATGAATGAATAAATGAATGAACTATGGGTGCAGACTACTGGAAAAAGCAGGTTATTGTGAGATAAAGATGATTTCCCTTTTTTAAATACACCTTAAGCTGTTAAGGCTTGTTGTTAAAGCATTGTAACCTTTATGAATGCAACCTGGTATGTGGTGAAGGCAGAATGGACCAGGACAGTGGTGACTGCTCCAGAGGCAGCGTTCAAAACCATTACTTTCAATTTAACAAAAGTTAGACTGCCTTTAAACCTGTAAATATATTAAATACAAATTAAAAGAGGAATATGGAAGTACACGACAAGAACTAGTTGTAGGTGGCTGTAAAGCATGTGGCAGTACAACACACTAGTGTTCATTTCCCCGCTTTTAAAGACTGTTTCTTTAATATCAACACCATTCTGAACCTTAGCACTTCTCCTAAACTTAGAACTGAGTCAGAGGGAACCGACTCTCACCTTCTCTCCTTTAATGTGAACTTCGGACGGTTAAAACCTCGTCTCTCTCCTCGGATTTCCTCCTCGAAAAGGCCCAGAAGTCATGTTAGTCCTCTCTGGGTGAGAACAGAGTTCGGTTCCGCAGCAGAGACGCTCTCCCGGGGCTCGGAGTTCACTGTGAGCGCCGCTCTTCGCTCGGTTTCAGCGGATAACCTCCAGCTGGATTTCCGCCCTTTCCTCAGCGGAGCCGCAGGGGGTCTTCATGAATATGCAAATACCAAAACGGCCAATCACAGCACAGGAGGGCGTGGCCAATTTGATTAAAGGTGCTCTTGAAGAATAGAAATAGAGTGTGAGGTAGAGATTGAATGTTAGTGGGGAGAGAAGGTAACAACACGGAGAGATAAACATCGTGTAGAGTGCAGAGTCGAATACAGTGGAGGAGGAAGTTAACAAAGAAATATTAAATAAAATTAAACTCCTTATTTTAAAGGACCTTTTGTTGAAACTATGGTCTGTAGAACAATTCATTTTAAAGAACCTTCTGGAGAATCTCCAGTCATATTTGTAAAATATTTAGACAATTTTGTCTGCGTTTAAACCTCTTTTAACCTCTCAGAATGACCGTTTAATTCTCTCTTTAAAACTGTTATGGTTTTGTGGGGATACATCGCCATCTGCTGTATAAACCCTGCCAGTTAAACTCTGCTAATCGCCAGTAAAGAAACGGGCACTTTAAAAATAGTGCTTTTTATAGTCACTTTTTCATACGTTTTTCTTGTCTGTTTTTTTTTTCGTTTTTTCCTCCTGAGTTCAACATAAATTTTATGAAAATAGAAAAGTGCTATATATAATTTAACTCTTACTTTAAAATACATTTATTAATTCCCACACTGTATTAGATATAAAAAACGTTTTTATAATAATAATAATAATAATAATAATAATAATAATAATAATAATAATAATGGTGATATTAATTGAAAAATAAATATATAATGTTTTTATGTAATGTGAACTACATTTCCCATGATCCCTCTGTGTCAGGCGGTAACTGGTGTACGCAGTTCTTCCGGTGCACGTGAAGGGCATTGACGGAGCCGGCGCGTGCGAGACTGCACCGAAAGGATAAAGAGTAAACTATCAGTTTGTTGTTTTATAATTTAATAAATAAAGAGGATTATGGACAATTTCAGCTCAGACTACAACTCCACCACCGCTGGCTCGGGGAAAATGGACCCGACAGCAATCATGGAGCAAGTTAAAATCCAGATCGCTGTGGCCAACGCTCAGGAGCTTTTACAGGTAAATAAACAAAACAACAAACAAATAAACAACACCGAGTGTAGCTTCCCACGGCGGTAAACACGCAGCTAAACGGCTGCATACAAAGAATAAACAAACTACCACTAACGTAACAGCGGAGAGAGCACACAAACTGAGTTATGAACCTAATGCTCATCTTAATCGTTTCAAATGATTCAGTCTGGTTTTATTACTGTTCTTTTGAGACGTATATATGTATGTAAATTAGCCGCGTTCTTATTGGCTGCCATGTAGGCTGTCATTCAGTCCAGGTTGAAACACTCCTAACTTCAGCCTGAGTGGGCGGAGCTACACTCATTTTTTTAAAGACCCCTTGTGGTATTCTGCCAGGCTTAAGGACATCCATTCAAACCAAGCTTCATTTTCAAGTGTAAACAGAAGAAAATGAGGTTTTCCTTGATACTGTCCTTTTAAAAACACTCTGGTCGATCAGACGTACTCAGATGATGGATTGTTGTGAAGAGTAACGAGAAACTACACGAGTTAAAGACGTCCATTGTGAAGAAGAGACAATCCTACAGTGTGTGCTGTAATTCGGAGGAAATAATTGATTCTGCGGATGAGGAAACGGGGCTGGGTCACATCTACATTCAACCCTGTGCTCGTTTTTAATTTCTTTCTTTGCTATAAACAAATGTCTTACTTAGAAATCCGATACTACTGTGTCTGTGGTTTGAACACCAGTGCTGAAGGAAGGGTTTGCGCTGCAGTGTGTGAATTTCCGGGACTCACTTTTTGTTTCTCTTTTCAGAGGATGACAGATAAGTGCTTTAAGAAGTGTATTGGAAAGCCCGGGAACTCACTGGACAATGCAGAACAGGTAATTCTTTCCCACATCAAACGTAATAAGTGATGCATTATCTTCTTGTTTTCTTGTTAACAGAACCTTGTGTAATAAGTGACTCCACGTGTGTGATTTTTGCAGAAATGCATTGCCATGTGTATGGACAGATACATGGACACCTGGAACACATGCTCTCGCACCTATAACTCCAGACTCCAGAGAGAGAGAGCCAGGATGTGAGGCAGAATCCACTCAGTGTTACCCCGAACCCCTTGGGTGTAGAGGCTGGGGTTAGAAAAGGCACTGGCCCTGTCCCTTTATCACCCACCACTTGAAAGCCATCAGAGGACTCAGGCACGTCTGAGTTTCAGACTCACAGTATCTTTGGGGACATTTTTTTTTTCATTTACTTCTAGACAGGTTAAGAACGTGGACATTTGTGTTCAACTATGACTCTAATGAAAGGCACGTGAGGAGTGTGTTTACCCACAGACGCGAAACAGGTTAAAAATGACTGCGGTGAAGTGTTTGAAGATCAGCTCTGTCTTGTGATGAAAGTCGTAAGTTCAACAGGAATCAGTAACAAGTTTTGCGTTTTCTACACAATGCATACTTCAACTTAATACTGAAGCTGTCTTTCCTGAGTTTTACTGTTGCTTCCTTCTGCCCTTTGCCTTTTAGAGCTCTGCCTATGAATGCATTGGGAAAGCTTTATAGAACGATAGTCAAAATCCCTTTTAAACCCCGCTCTAAGCATTGGCCCCAAGCTTAAACCTGTCCCTGTGATACCACAGCCATCTGTATCTTGCTGTGAGTCTAAGAATAATAATTGTCCTCCCTCTCCTGCTGCGGCAGTGCCACTGGACAGCTCAATGTGCTGGAGGAGAGCGCCAGCTGCCCAGATCTACATCAGCCAATGTATGTCTGCCCTGGCTAGCACCACGAGCAGAGAGATGGGGAGCCTTCCCACCCACAGAGAGCGAAGACAGCTCTGCTCTCTAGGACTCGAGGCTTCAGACGGCTGAGACTTCACCAGGGATCAAACCCTCAATGACCCATCAATGACGGGGCCAATGCTTAGACCGCTGCGCCACTCGAGAGACTCGCACGATTCGAATTTAGCGTCCTGCTCCAGGCATGTCAAGCTCCAGTGACATCAGCAGCAGGTTGAGAAAATGCAGGGAGCTTCACATGCCCCGGAGGACAGTAATATTAGGCTCCACCCACTTGAGCTAAAAGTTTTTTCCAAACAGGAAACTCCAGGTACAGTTTATCAGTGTAATCACTGCGTTCTGTAAGGCGTTCCCAACTTGAATATGCTTGCTATGACAGAACACGTTTATAGGCAGAGCCTGAAAGGGTTAACTAGGCCCAGTACTGGACAGCCAATCAGAACAGGTCCCATTTCCATAAAGACGCAGTCACAAAATCAGACTGTTCAATTCTGAGGGTTACAGAGTTTGAAAAGTCTCCCTCCTCCTCACTTTTACTGTCTTTGTGCATCGTCTATTAACATGGTTCCATTGTGACTCGTCTGATTGTACACGGACCGCAGTGTTTAGGACTGTGTTCTGTGTGTGTTCTTCAGTTCTTTAGTTCAGTTGTTGATGTAGCTTTCTTCCCCAGAGAGTCTGAATCGTCTCGTTTTTCCATCCTCCGCTCCACAAACCTACTTCCTTTCACAAGAGAGAATTCAGCAGCATCTCTCCTTCCATAACCGTGTTCTCTTCACCAGGCCCAGGCCGAACAGAGCCACTTTACTTACCTCCTCACAACAGAATGCGTTTGTGGAGCTGGGTGCTGGTTGGTCACACTATCTCCCGGCCACAGTAGCAGGTTTGTTTAAACTCTGCCACACACACTGCAAGAAGGGCAGCTTACATTGTGTCCGAAGCCTGTCAGATTTCTGGGAAAGTCCTTTCTGGTTCCCTCCATCAACCTTTCAAGTGGTTCGGAGGAAGGCACACAACCACGGCTGCTGCTCAGAGACTGGTGTCCCGAAGTATTCTGAGCAATTGTGAATTGTTTGTTATTAAAAGTAGTTAAATGTCCTGGCTGTTGAGTTATTTTGATGTTTTCAGTGTCCTTTTGCTTTTAATTACATCCTCATTATCATTATATCGTACATTTTTAGTTCGAGACATTTCAATAAAGTTAACTTAGCCACAAATCACGCCACAAAGTAAATGACAGGAAAAATACAAGGCAAACAATGTGACAACACTCTTTAATTTGTGTTTACAAGCCGACATCACTGTTAATAAATACAGAAAATAAATATTTACATCATACACATAGCGCCTTAAAATCAAGGATGAATTACAGTAGAAAAAAATAATTTTACAGATTTGAACTTATAATCACAAATGACATCAATTTGAATAAAGGCAGTCCGTGGTGGTGGTGTTAATGTAGATAAGTATCTTTCTGCTGGGACTGCTTTTTGAACAAAGCACAATAAATAGCAGCCAATCAGAACAGAGCTCATTTACACGCAGACAGCTCCATGTTTATTAGCAGCAGTGATAAAATGTGTTTTAAAAAGTTGAGAAATTACCTAAACTGTTGAAATGACACATACACACACACACACTCAGTCATTAATGAAATGCTCAACAGGGGGTGCTATTCAGTGCTTTGCATAAATGACACCAGAGCCCAGTTTCATATGGAGCCATGTTTGAGGGACAATAACGACTGGTTTTCGCGTGGCTGAAATGTAGCTTGTCTGTAAGTTTTTATTCACTGCTTGAATTTGTAGCTTGAGTTGTTTATTATTATAGCGCTGTCGCTAACGCGGTTAGCCGTCTCGCGATATTTCCACCGTAAGTGATCAGAAACAGCAAAAATAAGTCAATATTACCCTCCTATGAAGCAGAAATAGAGTAATCCTCATTTCAGTTCATGCTTTTCAACATTTGGAGTCTCTCCGTTGTCTAAAACAACTCCAGATGCCTCTGCCGTGAGCAGCATACCGGACCGAGCCACTTTGTTTTTTCATTTATTAACAGGCACTGGGGCTTCGTAAACACATTAGACAGGGTTCAGGAAATGTTTCGGTGGGAATTCAAACAGCGTACAAACAATAGTTGTTTTTCCCCTAAGAACATACCATTCCACCTTAAAAGATGCCAAAAATCTCAACGGGAGAACAGTGTTTCCCCACAATCGCAGACGTTACATTTAAAGCCCTGCAATCCTCCACAAGGTCTACACTCTTTGATAACGTCTACAACATGCAGAACCTGAGGGACTGTGGTCAGACATTTTCTACAGTGGTCAGTTCAGATTACAGCAGACTGCACCTCAGCTACCAGTTTAGTGAATAAACAACATTCATAATCACAATTTAACCCTACTCTCCCTGCCGTGTTGATCAGACGTGCTTTGATTGTTCCTTACATGTAGACTGTATCTCAAGAAATTCTGGGTAATATGCCTCTACTGAGCCTGTATTCTTGCAGACCTCGTCAAAAGCTGTAGTAAGTATGCACAGGGGGCGCTAATGAGCACTGCTCTGACTGGTGAAATGAGAAATGACATGTAGCCGCTGACGGTCAAACCTCAAACGCACCGTATGGGACTGGGCTCATCGGTCCTTGCTTTAAAGTGATTAACCAGAGAGACAGGAGTTACAGAGCTGAGTCTTAAAGGCACAGTAACAAGAACAGCCTGCTTCATTCTGGGGGATAAGGAGAGGTTTGGAAATTGTCGTGTACCTATTAAACCCCTCATTCTCTTACAGTTCCAAGTCTTTCAGTGAAGAATGTGGACGTGCTTCTTTGTTTTTTATTCTTTAGTTCATCTTTTTTGTGTCCTGCACCTGTGCCACTCTTGATTTTTCGTAGCATGTAAAAATGAAAAACACACAAATTCCTCAGAGATAAATAAGAAGGATAAGATATGGACTCTTTAAAAAGGGAGGTATGTTGATATCCATTCCCTGACGGCGGTGACTCGCATGTAAACTCCGGGGAAACTGCTCCGTCCACATCCATGACCCCAGCTGGTCACTCCGGCTAAAAACCAGCGTCCTTGAGCCTGCCGACACACCAGCGGACCCCCCGAGTCTCCCTGAGAACACACACACACACACACCTGCAGTCAGCCCTGTGTTTATCTGAGCCCCTGACATTTAAACAGAACTGCTCCAGGCTTCAGTTACATCCGACTCAATTACATAATCGGCTTAACAAGCACAGAAACACTGTTTGAGCACAGAAAAGAGTGCCTTTTCAACAGATAAAGATCACTGAGATAAGTGAAGCAGGGCCTACGTGAGGCATTCGAGAGGCAAGTGTGTGTGCGCGAGAGATGGCTTCTTTGTCCAGTTTATATAGTTCCCTCACTGACAACCTACAGTTCTGTGTAAAAGGAGAAATGGCTATTAAATAAAAGTTACTGATAGTTCAGGAGAAATAGGTACATTGGCTTATCTTGGTCCAGAGTTTCTAGAGATAAACGAGTGTCAAAACTGTTTAAAAATACTGCTTAAAAGATAGAGACTCCTAACAAGGCCTGCTTCGCATCTAAACGATCGCCATCTGAATTACAACGTAAAGATTTCATCATTGGGTCTGAACAAATGTGGAGCTGGAGAAAATAGGAAACAGACACAAAAGAAGAAAATCAAATTAAGAATTTTGAAATGAAAGGTCGTGTCGCAGTCACACAGCTCCAGGGACCTGGAGGTTGTGGGTTCGATTCCCGCTCCGGGTGACTGTCTGTGAGGAGTGTGGTGTGTTCTCCCTGTGTCTGCGTGGGTTTCCTCCAGGTGACTGTCTGCGAGGAGTGTGGTGTGTTCTCCCAGTGTCTGCATGGGTTTCCTCCGGGTGACTGTCTGTGAGGAGTGTGGTGTGTTCTCTCTGTGTCTGCGTGGGTTTCCTCCGGGTGACTGTCTGTGAGGAGTGTGGTGAGTTCTCCTTGTGTCTGCGTGGGTTTCCTCCAGGTGACTGTCTGTGAGGAGTGTGGTGTGTTCTCTCTGTGTCTGCGTGGGTTTCCTCCGGGTGACTGTCTGTGGGGAGTGTGGTGTGTTCTCCCTGTGTCTGCGTGGGTTTCCTCCGGGTGACTGTCTGTGAGGAGTGTGGTGTGTTCTCTCTGTGTCTGCGTGGGTTTCCTCCGGGTGACTGTCTGTGAGGAGTGTGGTGTGTTCTCTCTGTGTCTGCGTGGGTTTCCTCCGGGTGACTGTCTGTGAGGAGTGTGGTGTGTTCTCTCTGTATCTGCGTGGGTTTCCTCCGGGTGCTCCGGTTTCCTCCCACAGTCCAAAAACTCACGTTGGTAAGTGGATTGGCGACTCAAAAGTGTCCATAAGTGTGAGTGTGTGAGTGAATGTGTGTGTTGCCCTGTGAAGGACTGGCGCCCCCTCCAGGGTGTGTTCCCGCCTTGCGCCCAATGATTCCAGGTAGGCTCTGGACCCACCGCGACCCTGAACTGGATAAGGGTTACAGATAATGAATGAGTAAATGAATGTTGTTTCTCAGAACAATGGGCTGATGTCCCCAGAGCCCAGACCTCAGCATCACTGAATGGGTCTGAAATGACCTGAGACATGACAAAAGGAAACTACAAATCACCAGCCAATCACTGAGGTCAGAAAGAGACCGTGAAGGACTAGAGGAACCGCAGTCTGTAACTGCACGTCAGCAAAGTGGACTCATATACAAGGAAATGACCAGAACTGCTCAGTGGGTTCTCACCAGACAGGTGTCTTTCCCTCCTTCCATAGATCCAGCGCACATCATGTTAGCAGTCAGCCTTCTGCTGTAAGACTGCAGACACTCTGACTGGTCAATCACACTGACCTGTGCTTTCTGCAGCAGAGTGGTAGGTTTACCTGTGTGAGAGAAAGAAGGAGAGAGGGAGAGAATAAATGTTAAAGGAAGTGTCTTATTGCACTCTGTACCTTATAGGACCACCGCCAGACCCCGATTCCCTTTAACCTTGGGGTGTGGATTAGTCCCAGTGGAGAAAAGATGTACAACCGTGTCAAAATCTAAAGATGTATTGACCAACAAAAAGGGTCTGAAATTACTTAAAACAAAGCTTTGTTCCATTTACTTGCATTACACGAGACTTAAAGAGGGTTTTGGGATTCAGAACTGATCATTAATCCTAAATTCTTTGAAATTCTCATGGCTGAATGCAATCAAATCCTCTCAGAAATGTTCAAACACCTAGTTTAAAGCTTTACAGGAGAACAGATTATCCGTTCCAATTTATTAAGCTCACATAAACACATAGACCTTGCTTGTACCTTACTCACTCATTCACTCATATTTAGCAGGCTGAAAATTCGCCACAAGGGGGTGTTATATTTTTGTAAGTGTGCTACTTTGCATCAGTGATGCTGTGTCCTAGTTTCCACTCACCATCCTCCCTCACGGCTCCCCAGCCTATGATATAGCACTCCGAGTCCTGGAGGAAGCTGTGGCTGGAGGCAGGTAAACACACCGTCTGGATGGTGTATGAACTCGGAGCTGGGATGGAAAGCTCCACCAGAGCCACGTCGAAATCCATGGAGCTGCTGTTGAAGAGAGGATGCTGAATGACCCTCTGCACTGGGATGACCAGAGCGCTGACCCCAGACCTGAGCACAGAGCCCAAACTCACCGTCCAACCAGTGGGGTTTGGATCCCTTTAAAAACACAAGGGTTCGTTGCATATGAAGTGACTAGTGTTTCATCACTGTGTAGATACAGTACATGATCACACTTCAGGAGATCTTTAAAAGAACACTAGGTAGGTAATTACAACTTAAAAATCACTGTGATGCTCCACGGAGAATAGAGGCTGTGTCGTTGTAAAATGAATCCCCTGCTGCTGGTTGTTTACCTGTTGAAGCAGTGTGCGGCCGTGAGGAGCCATTTGCAGTGGATCAGCGAGGCTCCGCAGCGGTGAGAGCGCTGGAACTGCAGACTTCCAATCCACGGCCACTCGCCTCGCCTCGCCGTTTCTCCTCCCACAATCCTCTGCTTCCCCACCGCAGGGCGCTGACCGCAGTCTACACACAGGACAGTAGGGTCACGGTAATGGCCAAACAATGTGTGTCTCATCCAACACATCTTCTGAGGTGAACGGAGTATACAATATATGGATTAGAACATTGCTGTGAGCATTTGATTGCATTCACTCAGAGCAACATTAATGGGTTCACAAACACGGGGTGGAGCTCCATGACTCCAGAGACCTGCTGATTAGGTCTTAGCCTCATGTGCAGCTGCTCCACACATTCCTATTCTATTTCCTGCAATGGGTGCACCTTAAACACCTGCACATATTGGTGCATATTCATTTTGTTAATAACACACACTGTTTTGAAAAGAACTGAAGGACAATATATGAATGTGCCTCTGACCGCAGTTTTTCTCGTCAGCCTCATTGGAGCAGTCAGGGATTCGGTCACACTCGGGGTTTATCTTGGTGATACACACTCCTGCTCCACAGTGGAACTTCCCACTGCAGTTTGCAGCTCCTGCAAAAGAGAACAGGAGCATTTAGAGAATGCCCTCGTCATCGGCAGTGTCAGCATCAGCATCTTCCCTTGGGCTTGGCTCATTTCAGGTTCATGTGTTTAGTCTGTGGTAAAATCTGTTGTTATTAATACAGAGCTCATATTGTGCATCACAAACTCATTACTGCACCCACAAACTGATACAATTCATGTTTATGATGGAGCTACCTGTCGCTGTCAGACAAAAAAACCTCGTATTTCAGAAACTAACTTTTCAGAAGAAGGAAAAACCAAATTAAAAGTCAAATAAACTGATGCAAAAAAGTAGGTTTGGACTATTTCTCCTTGTCTCCTGACAATTTCACACAAGAGCAACTGGATGTTTGAGTATGAATAAATTATTCATTCTTTCGTTATCTGTAACTCTTACACAGTTCAGGGTCGCAGTGGGTCCAGAGTCTACCCGGAATCACTGGGCGCAAGGTGGGAACACACCCTGGAGGGGGCGGCAGTCCTTCACAGGGCGACACACACTCACACATTCACTCACACACTCACACCTATGGACACTTTTGAGTCTCCAATCCACCTACCAACGTGTGTTTTTGGAGCGTGGGAGGAAACCGGAGCACCCGGAGGAAACCCACGCAGACACAGGGAGAACACACCACACTCCTCACAGACAGTCACCCGGAGGAAACCCACGCAGACACAGGGAGAACACACCACACTCCTCACAGACAGTCACCCGGAGGAAACCCACGCAGACACAGGGAGAACACACCACACTCCTCACAGACAGTCACCCGGAGGAAACCCACGCAGACACAGAGAGAACACACCACACTCCTCACAGACAGTCACCCGGAGGAAACCCACGCAGACACAGGGAGAACACACCGCACTCCTCACAGACAGTCACCCGGAGGAAACCCACGCAGACACAGGGAGAACACACCGCACTCCTCACAGACCATCACAAGGCAGGAACACACCCTGGAGGGGGCGCCAGTCCTTCACAGGGCGACACACAACTCACAGATTCACTCACACCTACGGACACTTTCGAGTCTCCAATCCACCTACAAATGTGTGTTTTTGGAGTGTTACACTGACACCTAGAGGCTTGGAAATATCAGACATCCTGTACTAAATCTACTGTATTTCAAACATAGCTCTGTGGAGGTCCTGCTCTATGGAGCATAACCTTTTTGATGCAGGAACCACAAAATCACTTTGATTCTTCATTTCATTTGAGTTAATAATAACAAACGATCCCTTTCATGAACAACGTTTGACCATTTGTGGTTGTAAAAATAACTGATTGCTCCTTTAACTCATTCAGAGAAGTTCCTCACCAGGCAGGACAGAGGGAGGTGAGACTGCAGGTACCTCCGCTGAGGAGCTCTGCACTGCGCTGGGATCAGTGATGCTCAGGATCCAGTTTCTGAGTTTGGTAACACGAGAGTAGACTCCTGGTTTGTTGATTTGGGCGCAGCCGATCCCCCAGCTCACTACACCAGCCAGGAAGAAGCGTCCAGAAGCTCCTTCACAGACCAGAGGACCACCCGAGTCGCCCTGCAGGACAGAACCAAAGAGTTTCAAGAACAGGGTTATGACTGCAGTGCTTTTAAAACCTGTGTGGAGGAATTAAATAGGGACACAACGAAATAGCTGAATTCACAGATTTTAAGTAGTGACTACAAACCCTAGGACACAGTTTACTGTAATAAATGTTATATAATAAGAGTGTAGAATAAACTCAGACCTGGCAGGAGTCGACTCTCCCCTGCAGAAAGCCAGCACACATCATAGTTTTACTGATCGCTCCTCGATACACAGCTGAAGAATTACACACCTCAGAATCAATCACCTTCACCACAGCTTTCTGCAGAGTGTGGGGCACCTCCCCTACACACACACACACACAAACACGTTTTTTAGGTTGATCTATTCCCCAGCAGCCACAGTAACTTAATCTCATACACAGATCTTAAAGAGAAACATTAAAATGACCATGTTTCTACATTCACTGTCCATTTGATCAGCTCCAGAGGCCATAAAGGTGCATGAGTTGATGGTAGCGATGGGGTAGTGTGTGTTGTTCTGGTACAATTAAGGGCAGCACGGTGGCTTAGTGGTGAGCACGTTCGCCTCTCAGCGCTGGGATGTTGGATTCAAGTCCCATCTGAGTGGAGTTTCCATGTTCTCCCCGTGTCTGCGTGGGTTTCCTCCGGGGGCTCCGGTTCCCTCCCACAGTCCAAACACATGGAGGGTAGGTGAATTGACTTCTGTAATAACTGCGTTGGTGAATGAGTGTGTATGTGAATGAATGTCTGTATTTGTGACTTGTGTGAGCACAGATATGCATTGCCGCTCTCTCCTAGTGGAACCCTCTGGTCGTTCCTGGTCGAGAGTACGCTGTGCGTGTTTAGCTTCCGCTTCTTGCCGGTGTGTGTGTGGATTGAGTGTTGAATGGAATGCCGTTCTGAGCAGTGTTGGTTGTAAAGTGTCCTTGTGTATCTTGAGAGGCACTATATGATTGTAATGATAAATAAATAAAATAAAACAAGTGGATCAGACACAGCAGTGCTGCCAGAGTTTTTAAAAACTGCCAAAACAGATGAGCTACCATCTCTGATTTACAGCTACATCTTTACATCGTAACAGAGTGGACAGTGAGTGGACACAATTGTTTAAAAACTCCAGTACCACTGCTGTGTCTGATCCAGCACAACACACACACTAACACAGCACCGCCACATCAGCGCTGAGAATGATCCAGCACTCAAATAAGTATGTAACTGTAGAACTACTAAGTGTATGATCAGTGGAGCTGATAAAATGGATGGAAAGTACGAATCCAGATGGTTGTTTTAACGCTACAGCTGATGAAGTTATATTAAATAACTCCTCATCCTCATGTCTGGACTCACTGCTGTCCTGACTGAGCGCTCCCCACCCGGAGACAATGCAGTTTTGTCCAGGGCTGAAGACGTGTGAGCTTGAGGGGATGCAGACGGGCTGGATGAAAGAGTTAAAGCTCAAAGGTTCCTCCAGCTCCAACAAGGTCACGTCACTGTCTGAAGTCACAGAATTATAATCCGGACACACAGTCAGAGACTTGATGTTTACTGTAGTGGCTCCATCCTCAGCTCCACTCACAAGACTCGCTCCAACCAGAGCCTTCCAGTCTTTAGGGTTCTTATTACTGCAGAAAAATAACGAGAGTGAGAGCTTTATTCACGGCCTCATAACTGAGCAACTCAGAAGAAATCTTAGTAGGAAGGAAGACATCTTATGGAACTGAACTTATTTTTAAAATAACACATTGTTTGCAAACAAACACAATATTCATTCATTCATTCATTCATTGTCTGTAGCCCTTATCCAGTTCAGGGCGGCGGTGGGTCCGGAGTCTACCCAGAATCACTGGGCGCAAGGCAGGAACACACCCTGGAGGGGGCGCCAGTCCTTAACAGGGCGATACACACTCACACATTCACTCACACACTCACAGCTACGGACACTTTTGAGTCTCCAATCCACCTACCAACATGTGTTTTTGGAGCGTGGGAGGAACCCGGAGCACAAACACAATACAGTTTACAAAATCAAAACACATCTAACTTTGGAGTATGGTTTAAAAATGCCAAAAATGGAAAAGCCTGGTCACATTTACAGTGATTATTCAGTCAGATGTTTATTGTATGAGGTCATTTATTCATGTTTTAGACATCATCACTGAAATTTGTGAAATTGAAAGCCTTTCCAAACACAAAAAAGAAAAGAAATAAACTGAAAAATTACTAAGGTGTAAATTTCATCCCAAGGTGTGTACCTCTCGAAGCAGTGGGCCGCGCTGAGGATCCAGTTCTTGCTGATGATGGAAGCTCCACAGGTGTGTCGTCCTCTCAGTTTGAGACTCACCTGCCACGGGATCTCTCCGTGACGAGAGTTTTCTCCTCCAACAACTCGACTGCCCATCGCTGGACGCTGCCCACAAGCTGCACACAAACAGTAGAGCACTGAGGTTGTGTGTGGTGCTGTTTAGTCTTGTTAGCATGTGTGTGTGTGTGTGTGTGTGTAATGTTTACTCTTGTTAGCATGTGTGTGGTGTTTAGTGTTGTTAGAGCATGTGTGTGGTGTTTAGCCTTATTAGCATGTGTGTGATGAGGTTTACTCTTGTTAGCGTGCGCATGTGTGTATGTTGTTTAGTCTTGTTAGCGTGTGTGTGTCTGTGTGTTGTTTAGCCTTGTTCGTGTGCGTGTGTGGTGGTGTTTAGTCTTGATAGCTTGTGTGTGGTGTTTAGTGTTGTTAGCGTATGTGTGTGGTGTTTAGCCTTGTTAGCGTGTGTGTAATGAGGTTTACTCTTGTTAGCGTGTATGTGTATGGTAAGATTTAGTCTTGTCAGAATGTATGTGTGGTGAGTTAAGTCTTCTTAGCGTGTGTGTGTGTGTGGCATTTAGTTTTGTTAACATTGTGTGTGTGTGTGTGTGTGTGTGTGTGGTGTTTAGTCTTGTCAGCATGTGTGTGTGGTGAGTTTAGTTTTCTTAGCGTGTGTGTGGTGTTTAGTGTTGTTATCATGCGTGTGGTGGTGTTCAGTCTTGTTAGTGTGTGTGTGTGTGTGTGTGTGTTGTGTGTACCATATTTCCACTTTGAAACTACAGCGTTTCAAACACAGTCTCAGAAACACAGATTCAGACAGACAGAGGTTCATACCTCACACATCTAAAAAACCAATCACATCAACTCACAGGTTCAAGGTTTTGAGCTGCAGGCAGGCAGCGGAGAGGAGGCTGGAGACAGAGGGTGGGGACTACATTCATATTCATACATCTGCACTGAATGAAGGTGAAGGAGTTAGGAGGTGTTTATCTTCTACATCTAGTCTAACTTCTTCATGTTTAACTCTGAACAGAGGGGTATTAGGCGTCTAAAGGCTGACAGAAGGGGGATTTGAAGAGTCCTTTCCTCTAAAGTAATTTTCTGAGCTGATACTCACAGCAGTAAGCCTCATCTGATCCATCAGTACAGTCCGAGATCAAGTCACACTCTGGGTTGGGTTTAGTGACACACTCCCCACTCACACAGGTATATGTGTTGGCTGGACATTTACCTGGAGTCGACAACATACCGATCAGACATTCAGTGATTTTAGAACTACAAAGTGCTCCTGTAGGATCAGTAAACGGGTTCTTACTTGTGTCAGGCTCAATCACTGTGAAAGACTTTCCACTGGCTCCTGATTGGGAAGAGAACAACAGTCCAGTTCAGTTTTACACTCTGTGGCCAAAAGTTTGTGGACACTTGCTTATCCAACTCTCTTCAGAAATAAGTGTTTAGACTAAGACTGGGGAACATTTCTGTTAGGATTTTAAGGCAGTTGGGCATTAGTGAGGTCAGTTACTGATGTTGGGCGATTAATTCTGGACTTTTCAATTCAACAGTTTAACAGCTTCTTACACATTAGTCCATTTCACATTCATTTTTAAATCTAAAGAAAACAAATTAGCCTTTTTTAAAGACTTAATATTGTAATTCTCTTTACAATTTACATCATATATTATTGTAAGTAGCCACAGAAGATTGGGATTATACCCAGAAGAACTATGCTGTTGATCTCTCCGAACTCTGGAACATTCAGAGGTCTCTGACGGATTAAAGCTGTGAGCCCAGAGCGGAGCTGCTCCTGGATGAAGCTGTCTGTGTATTCCTGGAGTTTAGACACTCTGAAGACCAAATGAAATGTGGCCATCACATTTCCACTAATGTTTCTGCAAAACACACAAAGCCCTCAGTTACACACAGAACAGAACATTGAACAGAAGAGTGTATTCGCTACAAACGGATGGAGAAATTCTAGAATTTTAAGTTTTATATAATAGCAATATAAATTAAACCTTGTATATATATATATCATGAAATATCATCCATCACTCCTGGAAATAACCGCCTCTTTATGACTAACACCTACCCATAGGCAACGACCTGGCAGGCCTCAAAATGATGTGCAGTTGAAGATGCAGCAAAGACTTTCTGGATCTGTGAACAACAGAATCACGTGAAACGAACCTTTTAAAAAACTTAATTAAAGAACTGGATGATATTAAATAAATATTTTAACGGAACACTACGTTTTTTTTTTGGGGGGGGGGTGGCACAGTGGTGCAGCAGGTAGGTGTCGCAGTCACACAGCTCCAGGGACCTGGAGGTTGTGGGTTTGAGTCCCGCTCCGGGTGACTGTCTGTGAGGAGTGTGGTGTGTTCTCTCTGTGTCTGCGTGGGTTTCCTCCGGGTGCTCCAGTTTCCTCCCACAGTCCATAAACACACGTTGGTAGGTGGATTAGCGACTCAAAAGTGTCCGTAGGTGTGAGTGAATGTGTGTGTGTGTGTTGCTCTGTGAAGGTCTGGTGCCCCCTCCAGGGTGTATTCCTGCCTTGCGCCCAATGATTCCATGATAAGCAGTTACAGATAATGGATGGATGGATGTACGTTTTTGTTTTTTGTTTTATTTGCAATGGGGCTCCCCCTAGTGTAACTCGTGTTTACAGCACTGTATTAAAACAAATGTGGAGGGGGATGAAGGCATGGTTTCCTACCCTCCTCCAAATGCTACATAGTACAGTTTCTACAGTGCTGAGCCTGGAGTAGCACCGACAGAGGCTCTATTTTACCTAGTACAGCTCACAATGATTTTGAAACTGTAATTTTAAAAATTTTAAAATATTACACAGTGTTCCTTTAACTTGACAGGGGTCAAATCTGACCCAAACACAACATTCCTTAAAGAAAACTTAACTGGGAACAAAGTGGCCGAGTTAAAGGACCCTGGAAACACAGGATCTTGGGAAAATAGGACCGTTGGAATATGGAAAACACATAAATGCGTCTTTCTGTCCTCACCTGCGTTTTTAAGGTGCCGGTGAGTACTAAGGAAAACGCTGAGGTTTTATCCTGGAGGTCAAATCTGTATTTTAACCCTTTTAACTCCACCGTCTCCATGAAATAGTGCTCCTCCTGCATCAGGTACACTAAACATACAGAGGAAAAGAACATTTTTATTTTTTAGCAGACACAATCCAGCACGACTCCTTCTTCTTCAAAACACATCAGATCAGGGGAGATGATCAGTGTTAACAGTGACCTATTTGTAAATAATCTGACCTATTGTTTAATTTGGGGATCCCTGTATTAAGTGCATCACTCACCTACGAAAACACCCACACACACCCCAATAAAGAGGAAGATCAGAACTGTGGCCAGGGTGAAGTATCCACAGGAGAAAGAGGATTGAGGGGAAGAGTCCAGCTTCTTCATCTCTACAGCTGTCTACACACACACACACACACACACACACACACACACACACACACAGCCAGAGTCTGAGAGATGCTTGAAACATTATGTCCTCATATCCATTGTTTAATATGAATAGGATCAGTTTCTTCCACAGACGCTGAGAGTAAACATGATCTCGGTGGGACGGTCTGTGCTCTCTGCTACTGTACTACAACAATGGGCTATTTTTACTGTACTATAACCCCAGCCAACACACCCATGAGGGACCCATATCTGACACCTGGCTGGGCACCAGTAAATTTTGTCCTTGATTTAAATGTGGGCTTCTCATATGGACACCCTCCAGGGTCAATAATGAGACCATGAGAAATGTAGAGCCAACATGGGCTTATTTATCACATACAGGCAGCCTAGTCCCAATATCAGCTCACGTACCCACCCCTCAGGAGCCCATGCACAGCTTGTACCCAGCTACATCGTGTCCAAACCTGGGGGGGCGCACTAAAATGTGGGGCTGGGACAGCGGGCTCCAGAAAAAGGGACAAATATTAGGGTAGATACGGGAATCTCTAGAAATCCCTAAAAACAAATACACATTAGATTCTTTGGTTTCTGAACCTCTCACGCTCTCTTTTGTCTCTCTCTCTCTCTTCAAAATCATTGCATATATAATTTAATCATAAGACATTAACAAAGTGAGAGTGTGGGCTTTTAATTATAAAAGTTATAGACATGTTCACAGGGCTGGTGAATGGAACCAGACGTCTGCCTCCAAATGGGAAACTAACACCGGAATATCACGACCCCTGCTTCCTATCACACGCACTGTAAAGAAATCAGAGCCTCTAAGTTTCTCTTCCATCGTCCACTTCACATTTAAACGCTCTCCATCACTGTGTTTAAGCAGAAACTGAGAGGGGGATCAGTGGAAGTTCCCTTTAAACCCGAGGAGCGCTGACGTCACAAGGCGATGCTATGGAGGGCCCTTGGCTTTATTCCCACAGCAGGACTTTCAGCAGGTGTTCCTTAAGTTTGGAAGCTTCTGGAAAAGTCTAAACCGATGACTGAGACAGTGCTGCTGAAAACGTGTCCGTGTATTTCTTAAACACTGAGGTTAAGCTACTCCTCCAGGTACATCAGTCAGTACTCAGGGTTAAAAAAGGGAGTTCAGTAGAAAGATCTGACCACACACAGGGAAATATACAGCATCAGAACTCAAAATACATGGTACACATTTAGTCTGTAGTTCACCTCACTGTTCCATCATTCTATCAGCTCCTCTGACCATTTAAGTGCACTTTGTTTTTCTACAATTACACACTCTACACCACATGTTGCTCTGCATACTTTATAAGCCCTCTTTCACCCTGTTTTGCAATGGTTAGGACCCCCCTTCCCCCAGGGTGCAGAAACAAGGAGGTCATTTTTATAAGAAAGTCCACTCACCTTCTGCTCAGCATCAGTTCTCTGAGGCGGCTAGTGCTCCCAGTTCACATTCATATACGACTTAAAAAAAACTAGTTCTGCCCCCGTGGGTGGAGGTGGTCTACAGAAACAATATAAAGATCCAAGTTAATCTCCCTTTTACAAACTGGAAATTCCCCACAGATTAACTCACCAAACTGATCAGTAAAGCCCACTGCAGCAGGTCGGAGGCTGAGTGCGTGTGTGTGTGTGTGTGTGTGTGTTATAGGAGGAGATCAGCCACTCCCACTGCAGAGATAATACTACAGTCATTGAGAAGTTTAACTGAGGCTTTGTGGGTTTTTTCTGCCTTTTAAAGACATTAGGAGTTTTACACGAGGAGCAGCTGAGGTCAAGAAATCCACGAATATCTGAATTTTGATATAAATACAATATTAGAAATGATTAAAAACACATTATATATTACAACTATTCATTCATTCAGTTCCCGCAAGTGCTTCATTCTCATCAGGATTTCTGTCTGGAGTCATTGGATCAGGGCATCACACACTCACCCTGTCACTCACACACTCACCTTGTCACTCACAAACTCACAGCTGTGGATATTTCCACACACTCACTCTGTCACTCACAGCTGTGGACATTTCCACACTCACAAACTCACAGCTGCCACACAGACACTCTCTCTACCAAAGTGTGTCTGGACTGTGGAAGGAAACGTAGCACCTGCAGGAAACCCGCACAGACACAGGGAGAACACCCCACACTCCTCATGAGTTCCTGAGCCCCTGTAACTGCGAGGCCATGACACTAACTGGAGCCCCACTGTGAATCATAATCATGGTCAGGGTCAAGTAGAGGCCAGTGGTAAAAAAAAAAAGTAAAGCTAAATGTCCTGAAACATCAAGAGGTTTTTAATGCTCAAAGTGTCTGAAGAACATTGATCCCATGAGAAACACATTATTAATAGAGTCACTAAATAAATGAAGCTGGCACAATGTGCTTTTGGACATAAATAAAATAAATAACAGTCATAATTCATGTGTGATACAGCTTTCCATCATCAGAGGACACACAGAGAGCAAAGAGGAACTCCTGAAATATTAATCATAATAGAAAATATGGGAAAGCAATTGTGGAGCCTTTAAATATTATTAACCCATTAATGGCACAAAGTCCACACTTGTAAAATATGTCGTTATTTATTTCCTTAAACTCAGGGTTTATTTCTAAATAATTTAAATAACTCATCAATTCCCAGAAGTAATTCTCAAAGTAAATGAGAACACTTCACACTCGTGAAACACCTGTGGACTTCAAAAAGTGATAAATGTGCTTTTACTGTCACTGTACATTTACCAAAATGAGTTCACACACACACACACACACACGTTCTGAATAATTCAAATGACTTCTTCAAACATTTTTATGACTTTTTTTTAATATTAAAACAATTTACTAAAAATATAAACGTCAGCACAATGTGGCTTTAGACACAAAGAGAAACACATGACTCAGCAGAATTTAATCTGTCAATCATCCAGATCCACGTTTCAGAAACTTAACAAAACCAAAAGCCGTGAAACAAAACCAACGTCACAAACACAGTATGTTACACTTCTGGATGAGATCCGTTTCCATGATTTAGGGCGTAACTGAAACCTGAAACTCAAAAAAAACCTTCCTTTAACAGACTCTTCTTTCAAAAACAGTTACTTAATCCCTGCGAGTGTTGTTTGTTATCCGTCCTGTTGCTGTATGAAGGGGTTGGGAATGGCCTCCATGCCGTCCTGAGGGCAGATCAACACCACCGCTGTCCCCCGGCACACCACCAGCCCGAGCTGCCTGGTGTCCTCTGTCAGTTTGTACTGGTCGTCAGGGTCTGGAAGGTGTTATAAAAACATTGAAGAGTGGTTATAACAGAAATAAACAAGAAAAATGCCTTGATTCTTCTGGGAAGACTTCTGTTGGACGCTGGATCACTGATGTGAGGATCAGATGGTATTAGTGAAGTCAGGTACTGATGCTGGGTGATTAGTTCTGGATCGCGAATTATCCCAGAGCTAGCAGACGGAGCGCCGTCGCTCCAGAAAACACAGATCCACAGCTCCTCAACCCAAAGCTGGGAATCTTATACATTTCTCTCTACTCTACACTAGCATTGAGCTTGGGGGACAGCTGCTCCAAAAACCAGCACTAGAAATGTGTGCATCTGAAAGGGAATGTCTACCATTGTGGGGAAACACAGTTATCTCTGGTTGTCTTCATTCAGAAGCTCTTTTTAAGGAGTCTTTTAAGGTGGAACGGTGTGTTTGAAGGGGAAGAAAACACATCAGTTTATATGTGGCTGTTAGGAGTTGTTTTGTAGCACTTTCAGTAATGGAGTTATCTGAGGTTGGAGACATTTTCAGCTAGTGATCAGAAACTGGTTTAGACCAATAAAACTGAAATGGAGTAACTCTCTGTGTAAGCCATTACTCCAAAAACACAAGTACTGAGGTTGAGGACTTACCTCAGGATGTACTTTTGGTACTTACCACGCATGTACTCAATTGTGCCGTCCAACACCAGGTTCAGTAGAGGATCGAAACCCTTCAGGACACCACTCGCTGTGGAAAAGACCATTTCTATTAATACATATTAATAAAACACCCACAGTGGGGCATGTTTATGTAACTACGAGTAATTCAGAGTTTACTTAATCAGTTAAAGCTAGAGTCTGTGATTTTGTAGAAAACAGTGTGAGCGCCAGTTTTTCTAAATAAATAAATACAATCCGACGGAACCACCCCCGTCCCCCTACTGCATTCAGCCCTTGTTCCAAAGCCACCACTCAAACACGAACACACACCAGCTTGTTAAATCACACACAGAGAGAGGATCAAATGCCTCAACTTCAAACACCATCCACCTACATCATGGATGGTCTTATTCCCATGTAAGAAAACACCACTCTGGTTCAACCTCAGACTTTATCCCATCACTTTCCCTGAACACGAATAAATGATGAGTAAAGAGCGTACAACTTTTCCACTGCCGTTGTTGTGGTTTTTGAAAAGCCAGCGTTTCCTGTTAGAGACGGTTTTGCAACGTCACCGGGTCCATTTAGCGGGGGGAGCCCTGCCACGGGAAAAGCGACAAGCTTTAAGCGAGCCGAGCCGTGCTGAGTCAAGCCGATTTGAGCCAGACCCATGCGGTGGAAAAGTGGCATTCGATGCGAAGCACTTTATATCATTGCCTTGTGAAGGAGTTCCTAAACCTGAGTGACTGGGGCCCCCTTGAGGATCATTTTAGTCTAACTATGAGTGAGTGAGTGAGTGAGTGAGTGAGTGAGTGAGTTACATGGTTTCATGAGGTGTTTTGTATCTAAAACAGTGGCACCACACCCCCGTGCTCAGAGATCCACAACTAAAAAAAAAAAGTTAAAAGTTACTGACCCTCACGTCCACCTTGGAATTTGACTCTGATCTGTTTGTCAATGTACTTTGACAGATCAAATATGCTCTCCTTCTTCTTCTTCTCTTTATCCTGGAAACAAAAGACAGACCGCAGGTTAGACTTCTATGGAGATTCATTTATACGGGTTAAAGAACATTCTTCCAACCAGGCAACCATTAATATACGTGTCCTTTAACCACAGTATATAACTACAGACACCTTAAAACGTTAGGAAAACGTGTGCGTGTCAACATATTTCTCCTGTTATAGACAAATAAAATACTAATTACCACAGAAAACTCTGATAAAGTTGATAAAATGTCTTGAAAAATTCTTCTGATTCACATCTTGTTTCCGTTCCACCTTAAATACATGTTAACTACTGTTCTTATTTAAGGTAGACGAGGTAAAAAAGAATCTGTGGTTCAGAAACGTGAATGTAGCCGCAGAATTTTTTAAGGTGGAATGGAAGCTAACGTATAGAACTCCGGTTTCATTTAAGTTGGAATGAAAGGGTTAAATAAGAACCACACATTCAAATTGGCGTAACACATTAACAACAAAAAAATTATAATAACGAGCCTGTTTTCAGACTGCTGGATTCTAACGTTAACTGCTGCACTATTTAAGGTGGAATGGAAAATTAGAAGCCAAATACGCCTTCTGATATGAAATAACTGTCTGTTTCAGGTACATTACCGGATTAAAACCCTCTTGTTTTATTGTTTAGTAGGTAATGTGTTCGTTTATCTCAATCAAGCCGCAAAGAGCCAAAAGAATGAACATTTATGAACAGAGAGGCTCAGAAACCTGTTCATACTCACCGCCATGTTCAACCTCTTCGGCGCTTTCTCGCTGTTCCTCCCCTTTGACCGCTGCTCCTCCACCAATCACCGGATTTTAGACCAAACTACAGCTTTTAACGTTAAATCTTTAACTTTTAGATGAATTGTAATCAATAAATGTATAGTACGATGGCACCGTGGCGACAGATACCAACTTAAGGCGTATTTCGAGCTCCTAGAAGACAATGCTAAATCTCTGGGTGTGTTCCAATTGTCGCTCTTGACTCCTGCACACTACTGCACTGCCTAGTCCATATAAACTGAAGGTAATATCAAAATGGCGGCGCAACTTCGCTTGTGACATCTCTTCATAATAATATTAAGGGGTTGAATTATTCAATAATGTGTGGGAAGAGCGCATGCTTTAACCAGAAGGTTGTTGGTTCATTACCCAAAGACAAGGAAGAATGGGAGGGAAGTGAGTGATTTCTCCTCCCTCAATATCCATGGCTGAACTGCCCTTATGCAAGACACCTACATCCCAAATACCCCCAGATTCTATGTCTATGTCAAGTTAACTAAGTTAATAGTTAACTTGTGATTGTCAAATGGTGGCCACCGTTTGGCAATGAGTGGGAACAAGATCATAAATTTGTGATAGTGAAACAAGATAGTCAGATCTTGACTATGGCTTAATGAGAAGTAGGAGCAAATAACTAAATTACTAATGATAGTCAGAGGCCAAGCTTTAGCAAATAATCAGGATAAAATAGGATTGGTACAGTTTGGTAATAAGTGGGAATGAGATAAATGATTTGTCATTGTTAAATCGTGGCCACAACTTCTTGTACACTGCTTGGCAAAGTGTATAAACGATACATGTAAATTGTAATTGTTGAATAAGCTTACAAATTATATATAAGTTGTCAAATCGAAATGTAAATTCAGTACGCATATCGCACTACCTAGGCTCCCTAATTAGGTCACGCGTTGTACTATTGGGACACGCCCGTTTTCATTATTTCTGACTACAGCGGGAGGCGAAGCGCCAAACTCGAAATTCAACGCTTGTCTTCAGAAACGAGCCCTCAAACAAGTGTAAAAATACGTATTTCTAAGGGGTTTTGAGCTTTAATATGAACTAGACATGACGGAGTTACTCTTTAATAAGACCTTACAGGTGCAGGTGAAGTGTAGAGACTGTGACGACAGGTAAAAATGTTTATTTTTGTCGCTAAAATACTGAAGCTAGTGAAGCTAAGCTAACAATGTTTGGTCAAACACTGTCCTTACAGTAGAACACTGTTTAAATTAAAGGCAATAAAACATTAAATAAAAGTATGGTTATGTCATAAGAAGCTTTTATTTACAAGTTGCTGTTCTTGTAATTGCCGACTTGTTTTAAAGGGAACAGACATTTATTGTTGAATATTTATGTTTTTAGGAAAACCTTCATTCGAGTCAGTATCGAACTGCACCCAACTTCAAACCCCATCCATAAGAAGGTAAACCTCAATGTTTAATTGTGATTAGCCATAACATTAAAGGTCTACTGACCAATCACAGACTGTAGTTCATTTGTTGCTCTGCATACTTTATTACCCACCTTCCCCCCTGTTCCTCAGCGCTCAGGACCCCCACAGAGCAGGTGTGATGTGGTGGTGGATCATTCTCAGCGCTGCAGTGACACTGACGTGGTGGTGGTGTGTTAGTGTGTGTTGTGCTGGTGTAGAGTGGATCAGACACAGCAGTGCTGCTGGAGTTTTTAAACCCTGTGTCCACTCTCTGTCCACTCTGTGAGACACTCCTCCCTCGTTGGTCCACCTTGTAGATGTAGAGTCAGAGACAGTAGCTCATCTGTCGCTGCACAGTGTGTGTCGCTCGTCCTCTAGTCCTTCATCAGTGACACAGGACGCTGTCGGCTGGATGTTTTTGGTCGGTGGACTGTTCTCAATCCAGACACTGAGGGGTTTAAAAACTCCAGCAGCACTGCTGTGTCTGATCCACTCTACACCAGCACAACACACACTAACACACCACCACCACGTCAGTGTCACTGCAGCGCTGAGAATGATCCACCACCACATCACACCTGCTCTGTGGGGGTCAAATCTCAGCAGCATCATGAAGAAAATGGACCAGACCCCTTATCGCTGATATTAATCAAATAATTCATGCCTTTAAACTGTTGTTTTATAGGATTTGGTGGTGCGGTTGACAGATGATGCTGACCTTTATTTTTTGTACAACCTTGTCATATCAGAGGAGGATTTTCAGAGGTAAGGGAACAGTCAGTTTAATACAGTGTGCTCAGATATTCCTTTATCTCCTCATTATTCCTTAAACTTTCCCTGAATGAAGAATCTTATTTGTGTTTATTCATGTGCACGCTGTAAGAAATGGTCGTTCACTGATTACCACACAGGGTGATGTAGGAAGAGAATCATATACCATCACAATAACACCTTTTTTTCTACCCCAACAGTTTAAAAGTCCAGCAGGGTCTGCTTATAGACTTCTCCTCTTTCCCTCAGAAGTTCATAGACCTGTTGGACCAATGTAATTCTGAGCAGGACAAAGACAATCCAAGGTAAGAGGACATTCGGAGTTTTTCCAAAGTAAAACCTTACAAGACTAAAGTTTGCAGCTCCACCTTCACTCCCCCACACCAGAGACCTTGCAGTTTTATACAAGTTCATTCCACTGTCAAGATAAATTGTCTCAACATAGATGTCCTACGCTTTAAGCCACAAGTTTCTCTAGAAGCTTCCGTGGCACTACTGTAGCCTGAGAGTATGACGTTACAACTGTTATGTTTTCCATTTTGCCTAAATGTAATTTTAATGTGGAAAGCTGCTAGGACACATTTTAGATTTCCTCATCTCACAACCATTCTCTCATTCTCTTATTTTATTCTTGGTGTAAATGATGTGTTTTGGTGTCACTTGCTGTGGTGCAGTTGAAGGTAATGATTTCACTGTGTGTTCAATATCAAACTGTACATATTTAGTTAAGAAGCAGCTGTGGCCTTAAGGTTTGGGAAGCAGTCTTAGTTCTGAAAGGTTGCCAGATTGAGGCCCAGGGAAGGCAGGAGGAGTAGGGTCTGAAATGCTCTTGAACAAGACGGATAAACCAGACTACTCTCCAGGCACAGAGGTGGCTGTCTGCTGCTCGAAGTGTGTGTGTGCACTGGTGCGTGTGTGTGTTCACTGCCACAGATGGGATAAATGTGGAGTTCAAATTCAATTGTACTGCAGAAAGGGGGCGGCACAGTGGCGCAGCAGGTAGTGTCGCAGTCACACAGCTCCAGGGGCCTGGAGGTTGTGGGTTCTAGTCCCGCTCCGCGTGACTGTCTGTGAGGAGTGTGGTGTGTTCTCCCTGTGTCTGCGTGGGTTTCCTCCGGGTGACTGTCTGTGAGGAGTGTGGTGTGTTCTCTCTGTGTCTGCGTGGGTTTCCTCCGGGTGATTGTCTGTGAGGAGTGTGGTGTGTTCTCTCTGTGTCTGCGTGGGTTTCCTCCGGGTGACTGTCTGTGAGGAGTGTGGTGTGTTCTCCCTGTGTCTGCGTGGGTTTCCTCCGGTTGCTCCGGTTTCCTCCCACAGTCCAAAAACACACGTTGGTAGGTGGATTGGCGACTCAGAAGTGTCCGTAGCTGTGAATGAGTGAGTGTGTCTGTGTTGCCCTGTGAAGGACTGGCGCCCCCTCCAGGGTGTATTCCCGCCTTGCGCCCAATGATTCCACGTTGGCTCTGGACCAACAGTGACCCTGAACTGGATAAGGGCTACAGATAAAGAATGAATAAAGTGCAGAAAGATTTCAAGACTGTTTTCAGAATGTGTTTTCTTCCTTGTTTTCAGGTTTCTGCTGCAGCTTTCCTCAAGCTCCTCCGCCTTAGACCACAGTCCTGCCAGCCTTAACATAGTAGAGACCAATGCATTCAAACACCTCACACATCTGTCTCTGAAACTGCTTCCCGGCTCAGATGTGGAACTAAAGAAATATTTGGCCACGTGTTTGGCCACAGTGAAGGTACAGTAGATTGAACTGAAGAATAAGAGGAATCATCTTAAATTTACTGGAAGAAAATTAAAAGCCTTATGTTTCTTTACCAGGAAAGAGGATGCTGTTAATGCAGGCCTCTGTCTTACGCTCCACTTTTAATAAGCAATACACCATTCATTAGTGTTTCTCCTTATAACTGAGAATGTGAACATGCAATGAGTTATGCATCACATATGAAGATGGACTTTACCAAATCCTTCTACAGTCTTGAGATTTGAGGAAACCTGCTTCAAATAAACTGAGAAGAAGCCAGTAAAATAAACAAGAAATGGTCTTGTTCTTACAGGAGGAAAAGCAACAACTTCAACAGAGGCTGAGGAAGACAGAGGAGGACCTGTCGAGGCAGCTCAGCTATGCACAGCAGGTACAGACTGTTAAACAGTTACAACACAAATGCCGGCGAATGTCAAATACACACAATATACAAATATGCAAATGTGTTCTTTTAGACGTTGTCGGAAAAGAGCAGAGAGCTGGACAAACTTCGTTCAGAGTGGACCTCACAGACGACGTCTCTCTCCGACAGACACACACAGGATCTCACAGCAGAGAGAGAAAAGGCTCTGGAGGTAATGGCAAACGTAGACCTGGTTCCCGGACATGGATTACACCTCGTCTTGAGGGAGTCATTGCTGAATATCCGTTTTCAGAATCTGGGAAGACGGTGTGTTCAATTATAAACATTAGCCTCAGTCAGTGTGGGATGTTTCCACTAATCCGCCAGTAATTTTAATTCTTAATTAGTATCATATTTTGTGCGTTCTTTTAGTTCATAGCAAAAGAAGTCACCCTCTTCCTCGTCGCGTTGTCACGTTGCCTGTTTTCCTGCTTTTACTTTTGATAATTCTCCATATTTATGTTTAACGTAAATAGATTCAGACGAGGCTCCAGATGCAGAACGACGAACTGCGGCGAGAGCTGGAGGCGACTCACCAGAGAAGCACACAGCAGCTTCAGATCAGACTCTCAGAGCTGGAGACGTCCAATAGAGAGCTCACAGAGAAGAAATACAAGACCGACTCCATCATACGAGACCTGAAGGCCAAAGTTCAGGGCCTGGAGGAGGTGAGCAAGGCCGCTGGTGTCGCTGTTTAAACTGTTATCACAAGTCAAATAGGGATTAAGCCAAGACCTGGAGTGCACAGGTTTCTGAGGGGAGATTTTCCATTGGTCCCAGACTAAGCTTAAGCCCTGTCTGGTAAACCTACGGTTTGGACGCTGTGTCTGTGTGCAGGAGTCTCAAAGGGCGAAGCAGCAGGTCGTTTCTTTGCGGAGAGAAAACGGCACGCTCGACTCGGAGTGCCATGATAAAGAGCGACTCCTAAACCAGCTGCAGACTCGCGTGGCCGTAATGGAGCAGGAAATCAAAGACAAGGATCAGCTGGTTCTCCGCACCAAGGAGGTGCTCGAGGCCACGCAGCAGCAGAAGGTGAAGACTTCTGGAGTTGGTGAAAAAATGTTATTAATGACACTAGATTTAACTTTGTGTTAACATTGTGTTGTTGTTTATTTTTGGTTCTTGGACAGAATTCAGTTGAAGAAACCTCTGAAAGTAAACAATTACAGATAGGAAAGCTGGAGGCCACTGTGAAATCTTTGTCTGAGGAGCTAATTAAGGTTTGTGAGGTCTTTTTAAAAGTAGTTGCTACTTAATTTTTAGCAGGAACACTAAGTGGTCTTGTGTCCGTTTGCTTTTACTTTTAACTTGCTTTCGAATTACTTGTATTAGGTTCAGAGGCACGTTTAGAAATTCTTTGGGCACAGGAAGATTTGAGACAATGGATTGGATATAAAGAGTATCTTAAAGTTAAGCTTAAATAGTTGATTTATGATTTTAAGCTGTGTATTGTAAGGGAATGCTATCCTCAGCATCCCCCACACGACACTCAGAGTAAGAGCATAGGCTTTATTTATTCACAGAAAAACCCTGACATGACTGTTTATATCTTTTGTCAGAACCTTTATTTTTTATAAAAAAAAAAAACAGCTGAAATTACAAACCTACAGCTATGTTTATATTGTTTATGTCACAATAGCTGAAGGTTTTTTTTGGCTAATTCAAAGGTCCACTGTAATTTAGGAATAATGTAATTTATTGATAAAATTAATTCTACTTAAACATTCATTCATTCATTCACTGTCTGTAACCTTTATCCAGTTCAGGGTCGCGGTGGGTCCGGAGTGTACCTGGAATCACTGGGTGCAAGGCAAGAACACACCCTGGAGGGGGCGCCAGTCCTTCACAGGGCGACACACACTCACACATTCACTTACACACTGCATCGCTTGCAGTCGCATCGCCCAGCGCCGCCCAGTGTCGCTGATTCTGATTGAAAACAAATGACTTCCTGTCGCTTTCAGTGTTTACAGTTGGAGATTAGCTTAACAATTAATGAGAGATTAGCTCAAACTGCATAGAGAAACGCAAGCAATGAGCCATCTTGTATGCAACGAGCCAACACATTTTTGTTGTACTATTTGTAAAACGATGTGGAGTTAAATGAGGCTAACCAGCGCACAAAATTGAGTGTTAATTCCTCTCTCGCAGGCGAATGGCATCATTAAGAAACTGCAGGGAGATCTGAAGGCTCTTGTGGGGAAGATAAAGGTGAAGAACACAGTAACGGTCTCCCAGGAGAAAGTTATTCAGGAGACGACCGAGAGGCTTCAGAGAGAACAGAGAGAGCTGCAGGACACTCAGCAGAAACTTCGGCTCAAAGAGGAGGAGGTGACCAAACATTGACACACACACAGGCTGACTGTATCTCCCATCAGTGACTGGGTCATGATCAGATTTCACTTCTGCGGCCGGACGATGAAAGATCTGTGGTTTTTACATATTTGTGCACACACTCGTCAAAAAAGACTTCTGAATGCTACTGGAAAAGTTCTTTAACAAAAGTGTAATGGCTTTTTTAATAGTATTTTATCCCTTTGTTCAGCTTTTCTCATAAATTTGTCACAAGCCTCAGGAGGGTAAGGGCTAGTGTGAGCTTCCTCAGAGACACGTGAAGACATCCACTGGTCCAGATCCAGTCGAGATACAGAACCATTTAATTGTGCAGCTGTGGGAAACATGAGTCTGTCAGGACACTTTTTGTACGATTTGTTGATGCAGTATTTATTTTTTTTACTCATTTGCTCACACTGTGGATGCTTTTTTTTGTTGTGAAATATATAAACGCAGTCGGGCCAGGTACCTAACAAACTCATTTCTTTGTGTTCACAGGTGTCAAAATTGAAGGAGCAGTTGGAAGCCACGGTGCAGAAATTGGACGAGAGCAGGGAGGTGTTGAAAACAAATGAAAATGGTAGGTGTCTGTGTGTGTATGTTAGTTTGTGTTTGACAGGGAGAGGAAAGGCTACTGGATCAAGGATTCCTGGTGTCGAGAAAGTGGTGGTTTAGATCTTGTGTTATCATAAAATTAGGGATGCGCCGATATTGAATTTGAAGAGAGAGGGTGAGAGACTGGGTGTTTGAGTGAAAGTGTGAAATGGTTGTTCAAATTTCTGCACTGTGGACATGGAAAATATTTTTCTGTCGTTTAACCTGGTCTGTTTGTATGTCTGTAACACCTGTCTGTCTTTCTGTCTGGGTCTGTAACACCCGTCTTTCTGTCTGAGTCTGTCACACCTGTCTGTAACGTCTTTCTGTCTGTCTGTAACACCTGTCTGTCACACCTGTATGCCTGTCTGTCTGTAACACCTGTCTGGTTCTGTCTGTCTGTCTTTCTGTCTGGGTCTGTAACACCTGTCTGTTTGTCTGGTTCTGTCTGTCTGTAACACCTGTCTGGTTCTGTCTGTCTGTCTGTCTGGTTTACTCCGCTGTCTGATAGTCGTTGATACTCCACTTAATTTTTACCCTCAAGCCGACAATAAACCAGTATCCTTCGTAGCGAAGGATAGCTTTAATCCCAGAGCCTGTTCTCTGCAGAAACTGATAAATATGTCCTCACAGCAGACATCGTTGTGTAGTTAAAGGCATCTGTGCGTATGCAGAAGCACAAAATCGTTATAACGTTGGCTAAAAGTTCAGTATCAGACCGATAACAAATAACTAAAAAATCCACATCGGCAAATACATTGTTAGAGGATATAAACATGCATCACTACATTAAAGACCTATAAAAATATGTATTGAATTCCTTAAAGATATCTTTATATTCCTTTAAAGTGATGCAGCATTGGTTCGATGTCATCTGGTTATTAATAAACACACTGAACACAGCCTGTGAGGTGACGTTTGCAGCAGCTCTTCAGTTTTTTGGCTGTAAACGTCTTGCATTCCTGAAGGGGGCAGCTGATCTCATTGCACCACTCTCTGGTTTGTCTTCCTCAGTGATAACGTGGCTGAATAAGCAGCTGAATGAGAACCAGTTGTCTCGGAAGCAGGAAGCGGTGGGAATGTTCGAGACTCCTCAGGCGGCTGCAGGGCTCAGGCTCGGTGCTCACAACATGGTAACTATTCAGCTCCGTACACCAGACCGTGTCTGACGAGCCACAGAAAGAGAGCAATCGCCCCAGGGTTCGTTTTAATCAAAGCCAAAGCTGACGTGTACAGATACTTCCTTATGCCCTGCAAGAATGTTTAATAATTATGAACTTAAAGGTTGTAAATTTCCCTGATAACACCATCAAGGAAAATGAGCTCAGGGTTCTCCTTTAGTTTGTTTCTTGTATCTGTGGTGAGGTGAAGAATGGATGGCACTTCTTCCTCGTCTGACTGGTGCGTCAGGGCCTTGAACTGTGGCTTTTACTGCATCATCTTCAGCTCTACCTTTGTTTTGTGCGTTTCCTGGTTGTAGTCTTGTGTTTATGATGTGATTTTCTTTCTCCAGCTCGACAGTAAAAGTTTCCCCTCCGTGGGCCAGCCGTATCCTGTGACTTCCACCTTAAACTCCAAGCACTGCTTCCCTCTGTCGGGGCTGAGCACAGGACCTCGCTCCGTCCTCAATCTGCAAACTCACAACACGGCACCAAAGGCAGGCCTCTACACTGTGTCCTTTTATTTCGTCTTAACATTTTCTAGTTGCTTTGTAGCTCTCCTGTATTTAGCAGCAATTACTGATTCAGACAAATACAGGTATTACACAAATACCAGACACCGTCTTAGTGAATGATCCACAGATGATTTGAAATCTATAGAAAAATAAAGATGGAGAGAAGCTTAATTAAAGATCCATTTGAAAGGATCCAAAGGAGAGGAATGAATGTGTTCAGATGCATGACTTCATTTCTGTTTTGTTTTTGTCCTTTTGTATGATTTTGGACGGACAGGTCCAGTTTAACCCGATGAGTGCCAAACCCGCTATGTCTCCGCTGGACGTGGGGAGTGGAGGCCTCACAGCTCAGCGACAAACCTCCAATAAAGAGAAGTGAGTAAAGCTTCCAGAGCCATTTCCCGAGGTTTCTCACATGACATGGGGACTCTGAAGGGATTATAAACGAGCAGTAACCTTATGACCTTCCCCTTGTTTCTACACTCAATGTCCATTCTCTCAAATCCACTATAATCACACACTGTTAGCCCCGTTTTTACCACCGTTCCTCAGCGCTCAGGACCCCCACAGAGCAGGTGTGATGTGGTGGTGGATCATTCTCAGCGCTGCAGTGACACTGACGTGGTGGTGGTGTGTTAGTGTGTGTTGTGCTGGTGTAGAGTGGATCAGACACAGCAGTGCTGCTGGAGTTTTTAAACCCCTCAGTGTCTAGACTGAGAACAGTCCACCGACCAAAAACATCCAGCCGACAGCGTCCTGTGTCACTGATGAAGGACTAGAGGACGAGCGACACACACCGTGCAGCGACAGATGAGCTACTGTCTCTGACTTTACATCTACAAGGTGGACCAACGAGGGAGGAGTGTCTCACAGAGTGGACAGAGAGTGGACACAGGGTTTAAAGACTCCAGCAGCACTGCTGTGTCTGATCCACTTCCCTCAGCCTCTTGGAGAATCTTTAAAAGGTTCCACAGCGCTGAGGTGTCGGGGGAAACGTGGGGGTGTTTACTGTGAGAGAGATGTTCTTCCTAACTGTTTAACCCTTATTTTTTTTTCTAGTGCGGAGCCTCTCGGGTTGGACTCTAAATATTTTGAGAGGCGAGATGATAACATCCCCCTACGTGGTCTGGTACCCAGCATGCACCTGAACAAAGGTAAATAAAATGAGACACTACATTTTGACCATTTCCAGCTTAGTTTTCATAGCATAGTGCGGCATCAGGGATTCTGTATAAACTATTAGAAACATGGCTGCCCCCATGGGGAGGACCCGCCCTGTGGAGCATATACTGGTTCATTGAAGCAGTACAAAGATGTTGGGAGTTGTACTTTTACAGAAAATGTGTAAAAATGAATCAGTGTCCATCTGTCAGTCTGTACAGCGATTATTTCTCTCTTTTCAGACGTAACCAAAACTGTGAATGGAGTGAAGCCTGGTCTCGCAGCAGTAGCTCCTTCAGCGTATTTCCCCGGATGATCAGCACAACACCTTTCTTCTGGAGCTCTGATTGAATTCAGTTTTATTTGTGTAAGGGTTTTTACAGCTGTTTCATTGAACCCCAGCTCATAAACATGAGCCTCAAACACACCTTCACATCCCTGTATCACCCTTCTGTGTGTTGTGTAAGTACTGTCATTTTCAAATTATTTATTAAAACAGTGATTTTAACCCTTTGTGAAACAGCGGCTCGGTTGTTCTGGACGCTGTGGGAGCCCATAGATTGCGCTGAAAACGCTCTGAAACAGAGAAACGCCTGTTTTTTTGGCGCTAAACTGATTTAAATCTTGTCTTTCAAGTGTTGCAAAGCAGTGACTGAACCTTGTGTAATGTGTTTGTGGCACAAGACTTTCCAGCTCCATATCTGTGTGAGATATAGCCATTCTTTTAATTTTTTATAAATGGTTTAATGAAAAACCCATTCCCTCAAAGTAGGACAAAGACAGATGCCGCTTTTGTTGTTCAGCAACGGTCTTAACTTGATCTTTTAAAATAAGGTCTGATTCCTGTGAAGACAGTTCACGAGGTCCTGATCTTATAAAACAATTACAAAATCAAGATGAAATTTCAACATGACGTGTTGGAAGCTTGACCCATTTTAATCCCACTTTTCTCATGCTTCAGTCAGCGCAAACTTCCACACACTGACCCTACCATGGCACCAAGGCCTGGGGGAGGAGGAGAGCCTCGTTCCTCTGAGATGTGTGAAGCTCCTCTGCAGCTTTAAAATAAGTGAAATAATTACTTTCCATGACATTAAATAAAAGGAAATGGCTCATTATTCATAGATACTCAAATCTCAGTTGAGAGAGAAGTCAGAACTCCTTTTGAAAATGGGACCCAAGTTCTTTAGCTCCTCCTCTGTCTGGTGAATGGGCGTCTGCACGTCTCGATGCACTTCTTCACGATGGTTTTTACTTTCTTTCTGCAGAAAATCATGAATTATTGCAGATAAAGACGACTACATTATCGCTGTGTAAAGTTGTATATAATTCTGATGGTTTGTGTATATACACTTGTGCATTTAGGAAATTGATTTAATAAATACATAAGATCACATCCTGTACTGGTCCAGTGTTCAGTTACCATTCATGAGTACACAGCATTTAACCTTCATTCATCCATCTTCTGAATCATCTGAGATCAGGGAGACCACCGTAACACACTGGGAACACCACTCCATCACACACTCACTGTGGAGAGCGTCACAGAACCAAAACACACTTCAAGACGAAACGCTACAAAGGTTCATGAATCATGCAGCGTTTGAATAAGTCAAAAATACTTTTATTGAAATGTGTCTGGATACTCGTCATATTTACACGTTCAGTCGATAATTACTGTATGTTTAAAATGAATAATAAAAGGCAGCAAAAAACATGACCACAGAACATGGAAAAGCATACAGTATCAAGACTAGAATCCAGAAATAAAGGAAATTAACTCATAAATAAACCAGAGGAAGAAAAAAAAGCTACTTCAGATAAATCCACACCAGTCATAATTCAATAAAATCTACATATTTGGTCAACGGTCTTGTTTTAAAAACAAGAAAACATTTATCTTTTCCCAAAAAAAAAGAAAAAGAAAAACGTAGAAGGCCACAAATGAAGTTAATCTTATTCTCATTCGAATGAACCGAGCGCCAACTGAAAAGCTCCTGAACGGCAAAGTAATGTGGTTTAAATGTGTTCTACACAAGGCCCTGTGTGAACTCACCAAGGGAGGGTTAAAGGCTTTGTCCAGGGGCGTTTCAACCTGATGTCTGTCTGGTGTCCAATCCCACAGACCATAATAACCCACTGACCTCACACTAGTTATAACCAAAGTCCACGGACTGAAGCTGAAGCTGGAGCCCAGGGGCCTCTATGATCTGTTTTTCTGTTCTTGTCCCGGTCCGTGGCATTCGACACGATCTTAAACATGTACCGCACCCCAGAGACGAGGCTGAAACGCACCGACGTATTTCTTCAAAAGGTGAATTCCATTTCTAAAAGTGAGTTGAGATGTGTTTGGTGTGAAATGCTCAGTTCTGGAGAAACTTGTCGGGGCACAGTGAAGTGAGGAAGTTTCTCCACAACGATCCACTTCACACTAAAACACATTCAGTCACTGGGTCAATGTCTTAAACTCCGAAACAGGCAACAACTAATGAAAACAACAACATCGGCATTCACCTTAAAAGATCCTCCAATCAGCTCCCAGCAGCACTCCTCTGTCCAGCTCAGCTCTGTGATCCCAGAAAGTCCAGACTCCATGCCTCACACAGGTTTCCCGGCTCTGATACACAACACTCAACTCACAAAGGCTTCGATAAGTGACCGACCCAAGCTCTGTCCACCCTCGGGTTCATTCATAGCAACTGTCTCTAGGTTTGACTTGTGCTGGGATTTCAAATGATATTTACTTTGTGTGTGTCAACTTTTCACAACAAAACGGACCAAAGGCCTGACCCTATGTTCACACTAAAAAGGCAACAGCTGGCTCAGTGCGCTCCACTGTGTCTCGCCGTGTGTGTGGATCCATCAACTGAATTCTGACGTTTCTAATCTCTGAGGAACTGTATGAAAGAATCATTTAGTTTCACCATGTCACTTCCTAGTGTGAAAAGGCTTTTTAAATAGAACCCTCTCACCTCAGTCTAACAACCTGCAGCACTTCAATTTAGGTCATAATTCAACAGGTCAAATGACACACAAACAAACCTTTAATGAGAAGGCAGACATCTTTAAAAGCTCATTGAAACTTGACTAAAGCCGTCCGTTATTATTTTAACTGTTTATGTAGTTTTTACTGTTGTTCTGATAAAAGAACAGAGTCGCCATGGGAACCTAACGTGTGCAACGTGCAACCGTTTTTTTTCATTACACTGAATAGGAGGATTACCAGGAGATCTATAAAGCTTGTCCATCCTAGCAACAGTTGCTATGAGAGTGTGTGTTAGTGGGAGGAGTCTGGACAGGTAAATGACCTGAGGACTTGAATGAGGTGTAATACAGAGGAATAAAAGCATGGTGTTTCCGGCGCTGGGATAAAGACACTGAGCTTAACAAACACGACCGAACGTGAGGGAAGGCACCAATAACTCTGAAGTGGTACAAACAATAGCAGTAATTATGATAATAATAATAATAACAACACATAGGCAACAATCTTGATATAAGCGTGAACGTAAATGAACTGTAAAAACAAAGCTGTAACGATGTCCGTATCACCACAGAGCTCCTCTTTCACAGTCTGAAGCTGAGCTGTTGATTAAGGCGGTTCCTAACAGAGTTCTGTTAAACCCGTGCGCCGGACGGACCCCATTACACCCCGTGTTTCAGTCTCATTCGTCTCCTAACGACCCAAAGAGAGGAGGAGTTGAATTTGTACAGGTTTTCCATCGGAATAATGCTTAATGTCTGATGCCAAGTCTTTCAGACTGTGGAGAAAATACACCTCACACAAAAAAAAAAAATAAACGCCACGTCCAGAAACATTCCTGACCAAGGTTCATGTCCCTGAGTGAGCAGTTGTGTGTAGAATTAGCACAAAAACACACACAAAAAGAAAGAAAGAAAGAACAGAAAAAAAGGGGAAAAGAAAACAGAATAAATACAAGCCATTGCAACAGTGCCTTTGGACAAAACCATAGTTAAATATATGTTCCTCTATGTACAGGTATTTCTTTTCATTTAAAAATCCCACGCTCTACAGGGTGTGATATAAGTTTTACATTCCTCCCGCTACCTGCCGTCCCTCGTCTGTCTCTGGGTTCTCAGACGTTGGTGTCCTGCAGCAGCGGCTCTTTGGCCTCTCCCGGAGGCTGGGGGCTGTGGGAGTGACCGTGAGGGGATGTGTGTTTTTTCCAGCTGCCCGAGCGAGGGCCCAGGTGAGTGTGTTCAGGGATAAACAGCGCCACCAGGAGGGCCAGCAGCACAGAGCATGCACCAAACAGGAATGGAGGCCCAGGGATTATTGCACTCTTAAAAAAAAACACAAAAAGGGAGACAAAATCAGGACAGTGACGAGAAAAAAAATGAAATACTCATTTTTTTAAAACCTCATTTTCTCCCTAAATAAGTCAATGACAATCTCAACCACTAGCTGGCGCTGTCCCAATCACTAAAGCAAAAACTGCCTGCTTTTATGACAGCTAACATACACCTAACCCTACGCTAACACATATCTAGTGGTTGATAATTGCGATACATGATATTAGTGTCTTTAAGGTCTTATGCAATTGATATAATATAACAGCAGCAATCCTTTAGTAAAACAGTTACAAAACAATATTCAGATATTGAAAATATTGTTTTAAATATATAAAACATAAGGGCTCCAGAGTAGAGACACGAGAAAACAATCACGTCACTAAAAACACAACGGGCAACACTGAGGTCAGCAGAAATGACTGAGGGCCATATATTCTACGGTAAACTGATGTAAACAAACTCACAGCCACTGTGAGTGGGGGGGGGCTGTAATCTGTAAACTCACCTGCTGGTGGAGCTGAGAGTGATGCTCTACATTGGTTCCAGTGTCAGGAACTTCATCCAGCTCCACGTGAAAGATGTAGAAGATGAAGCCGTAGAGCGCAGGTCCGAGTCCGTTACAGAGTCCTCGGATCCCAGTGACCATCCCCTGCCCCACACCTGAGCACAGACAGGGGTTTTCATTTTAAAATCAATAAATAAATAAATCAGCTCTTAGCACATAACAACATACAACCATCTGTAAAACAGTGCCATGCTTGTTTTATTATTTTTTTTTTCCTGTGTTGTTTTCTGGGAAGTTATCTGACTGAACCAACAGCATTCCTCTCATGTCGATGTCTCTGCTAACAGCTGTCGCTCTTCACCAAACCTGACCAGCTGCACTCTGTAGTTCTACAGTTAGTCTCTCTGTTACTCTTCACACTTTTAACCTTGTTCTTCAACACTCAGGACCCCCCAGAGAGACGGTATGACGTGGTGGTGGTGTGTCAGTGTGTGTTGTGCTGGTGCGAGTGGATCAGACATATTTGGTCAGTGGACTGTTCTCGGTCCAGACACTGAGGGGTTTAAAAACTCCAGCAGCACTGCTGTGTCTGATCCACTCTACACCAGCACAACACACACTAACACACCACCACCACGTCAGTGTCACTGCAGCGTTAGCTTCCACTGGCTCCTGCTCTTCTGTGTAAACATTCTGTACGACAGAGTGCCATTTCAACAGAAAAAAACACTTAGATTTCCAGTCAAACTGAACTTAAATCTGACTTTTTTTTTTTACCTTGTCCCTGATCATTTAAATCAAGATTACATCGTGCCTCCCCCCAGTTCGGCGCTCCTTTAAAATGTGATTTTTGGTGAAGTCACTGTGCACCCGTGGGTTGGGACAATAATATTAACCAAAATCACCATGTCTCACCTCCCGCTCCCTTCATCCCCACCACAGATAATGTAAAGACCTCCCATCTCCTCGAGTTTAATCTGTAATTCTGCGGTTTTCTGTCTAAAATTCATTCCCAGTCTGTTATTGGGAGGTAGAATAAAGACGACAGTAAACAGAGCAGAACCTTGCTGGTCTGGGTCGGCGGTGCGGGAGACCAGAGCACTGACTGCAGGAAACGTGATGCTCGACATCGCAGCGACGGCACCAGCCGCCCACATCATCCTAACGAGAGGAAAACACACAGCAGAGAACAACGTTAACAACAACCCGCCATCTTTAGACCATGGGGTAGAAGGGTACACACGGGATCACGGGGTGGTTTTCTAACTGCACTGATTCCGGAGCTTTGTATCCGACTGCTAATTAACATCTTAAATAAAGATGTGCTCTGTTCGGTCCAAAATAAATATCTTGGGTTAAAAATCTAAACCACACTGATCAGATACTTTGTGTAAAAACTAAAAATACTTCAAATGGGCGATAAATGAAGCACTTAATACGATCTAAAACTATCCGTGATTAAAGAGGATAATGAAACTCGACCTCAAGGAAAGTGGCACAACAAACACCACCAAACCACGCAGTGTAAAGATAAATCCAAGCTACTGAATATTAACTGCAACTCACCACGGTTCTGATCCGAACCCATACCAGGCGAGCTGCAGGATCTGGAAGCCTAGCCCCAGCAGGATTGTGTTCTTGTTCCCAATGGAACGCATTAGTAAACTTAACACTACAGTCTGAGAGAAAGAGAGAGAAAGGGCTCATTTATAAACAAACGATCTCATTATCTATGAGCATACATGTAAATCTGAATCTGCATATGCAAAACACCCACCTGTGCAACAATTGAAAGCAATCCTAGTACAGCTATGAAAGCAGCAACACTTTCAGGGGAGAATCTCATTATCTGAACAGAGGACGGAGTCAGGAATCATTATTTTCAACATTCGTTTTCATTAAGAAGGAATTTCTTCAACAAAAATGTGTCTATTTCTTCATAAAACTATGTCAAACACAACACAGATTCACACAATTATCACACACACACACACAAGTGTTAACTGAGAGGCGTGTTGTGGTCACTGACCTGTCCCAGATACAGGAAGAAGCTGGAGTACTGTCCGGCCTCTGGGAGATACGAGAGGAACACTGTGATACAGATCAGCAGCACCGTGGAGTCCTGGCCCACCTTCCTCAGGGACTGAGAGGAGAATAAGAACAGAGGAGATTTATTAATCAGAAACAGTTTCTGTCCTTGCCCCCAGTGATTCCAGGTAGGTTCTGGACCCACCACAACCCTGATCTAGATGAAGTGTTTTCAGAAGAGGAATTATTAAATGAAGGGCTGAATGAATGAAAAACCTGAACAGTTCAATGTTAAACCATCCATATGAAAACAACGCCTGAACTTTCTTAAATCCAAGCTTAATTATGAAATGTATCAGTGCTGAGAATTAACATTTTTAGACATTTTTCAGTATTTTACAGTAGTCCAAGCCTGTAAAATATTGGGAAAACTGTGGTAGCCAGTCCTCACTGTAAACACAAGTCTACTCACTGTAATCACTATAAGACATGGTTTATAAGTATGTCAAAGTTTAAATAAAACGGCCCAAGTTCAACAAAACGGTTCAAATAAAAACGGCCCAAGTTCAACAAAACGTTTCGAATAAAACGGCCCAAGTTCAACAAAACGTTTCGAATAAAACGGCCAAAGTTCAACAAAACGTTTCGAATAAAACGGCCAAAGTTCAACAAAACGTTTCGAATAAAACGGCCAAAGTTCAACAAAACGTTTCGAATAAAACGGCCAAAGTTCAACAAAACGTTTCGAATAAAACGGCCAAAGTTCAACAAAACGTTTCGAATAAAACGGCCAAAGTTCAACAAAACGTTTCGAATAAAACGGCCAAAGTTCAACAAAACGGTTCAAATAAAAGGGTCAAAGTTCAACAAAACGGTTCAAATAAAAGGGTCAAAGTTCAACAAAACGGTTCAAATAAAAGGGTCAAAGTTCAACAAAACGGTTCAAATAAAAGGGTCAAAGTTCAACAAAACGGTTCAAATAAAAGGGTCAAAGTTCAACAAAACGGTTCAAATAAAAGGGTCAAAGTTCAACAAAACGTTTCGAATAAAACGGCCAAAGTTCAACAAAACGTTTCGAATAAAACGGCCAAAGTTCAACAAAACGTTTCGAATAAAACGGCCAAAGTTCAACAAAACGTTTCGAATAAAACGGCCAAAGTTCAACAAAACGTTTCGAATAAAACGGCCAAAGTTCAACAAAACGTTTCGAATAAAACGGCCAAAGTTCAACAAAACGTTTCGAATAAAACGGCCAAAGTTCAACAAAACGTTTCGAATAAAACGGCCAAAGTTCAACAAAACGTTTCGAATAAAACGGCCAAAGTTCAACAAAACGGTTCAAATAAAAGGGTCAAAGTTCAACAAAACGGTTCAAATAAAAGGGTCAAAGTTCAACAAAACGGTTCAAATAAAAACGGCCCAAGTTCAACAAAACGTTTCGAATAAAACGGCCAAAGTTCAACAAAACGTTTCGAATAAAACGGCCAAAGTTCAACAAAACGGTTCAAATAAAAGGGTCAAAGTTCAACAAAACGGTTCAAATAAAAGGGTCAAAGTTCAACAAAACGGTTCAAATAAAAACGGCCCAAGTTCAACAAAACGTTTCGAATAAAACGGCCCAAGTTCAACAAAACGTTTCGAATAAAACGGCCAAAGTTCAACAAAACGTTTCGAATAAAACGGCCAAAGTTCAACAAAACGTTTCGAATAAAACGGCCAAAGTTCAACAAAACGGTTCAAATAAAAGGGTCAAAGTTCAACAAAACGGTTCAAATAAAAGGGTCAAAGTTCAACAAAACGGTTCAAATAAAAACGGCCCAAGTTCAACAAAACGTTTCGAATAAAACGGCCAAAGTTCAACAAAACGTTTCGAATAAAACGGCCAAAGTTCAACAAAACGGTTCAAATAAAAGGGTCAAAGTTCAACAAAACGGTTCAAATAAAAGGGTCAAAGTTCAACAAAACGGTTCAAATAAAAACGGCCCAAGTTCAACAAAACGTTTCGAATAAAACGGCCAAAGTTCAACAAAACGTTTCGAATAAAACGGCCAAAGTTCAACAAAACGTTTCGAATAAAACGGCCAAAGTTCAACAAAACGTTTCGAATAAAACGGCCAAAGTTCAACAAAACGTTTCGAATAAAACGGCCAAAGTTCAACAAAACGTTTCGAATAAAACGGCCAAAGTTCAACAAAACGTTTCGAATAAAACGGCCAAAGTTCAACAAAACGTTTCGAATAAAACGGCCAAAGTTCAACAAAACGGTTCATATAAAAGGGTCAAAGTTCAACAAAACGGTTCAAATAAAAGGGTCAAAGTTCAACAAAACGGTTCAAATAAAAGGGTCAAAGTTCAACAAAACGGTTCAAATAAAAGGGTCAAAGTTCAACAAAACGGTTCAAATAAAAGGGTCAAAGTTCAACGAAACGGTTCAAATAAAAGGGTCAAAGTTCAACAAAACGGTTTATTAGAAATAGAAATGAGGAAATTAGTTGAGGGTTATATGCAGCTGATATTCTGAGCTGAACAAAGGAAGAGGAACTCCTGTAACGGTCAGCCTCAAAGTTTTGGTTGTGGATGCAGAAGCAGGTGCTGTATTGCTTCCCTAAGGGAAATCAGAGGGAGTGAACAGCGTGTTGCATCACTCCCTGTTCACACTACATTCTGCACTAAGCTCTCATTGTTTAGTCAACAATGAAGCTTCACACATAGACGACACATCAAACCCAGTCTTCCTCATCAGCCATTTCACATTTCAGAGCAAATTTACGTTCTTAACATTAACCATGAATAAAAAACACAAATAAGAGAAGAAAACTCTTCAAACGAGCTTTGAACGTTATTAAAACACAGAGAACTAAGAGGATACTTTAAGGCAATCATTGACAGGTACAAGGAAACATGAGACACAACGACAGTAAACAGTACTATTTTAAATGCTATAATATGAACATGGCAATCTTTAACCTTTAAATGACCATTCAGACAGATTGCAATGCATTACAGGAAGCTTAGGGGGTGCTGTAGCTTCTGTTAAATGCCATGATCCTGCAGCCTTTGCCCCCAGTGTTTAAATATAACACGTGTGGAGATCCAGAGCAGCGTGGTGCTAAAATCATTGGCTCCATCATCAGGAGATCGGCCAGGGGTGGTTTCCTATCCTCCTCCAAAGGTTACATAGTGCTGTTTCTACAGTGCTGAGCACAGAGTTGCAATGACAGAGGCTCTTTTCTCCCAGTTACAGCTCAGTGGAGCATCACAATGATTTTGAAGCTGTGATTTTAAGGTAAAAATAGTACCCATTGTTCCTTTAAAGGTGAATGAATGAATGATTACAGCAATGCAAGAACAAAGAGAGGGTTAGATGAGTGCACTAATCAAAGTTTCATTGATTTATTGAGTAACTGTCAACAGACAACAATAAAATCACTCACAGCAAAAGGATCTGCCTGCTCCCAGGAGATGGGGGCTCCCCAGGAGGCGGGTCTCATTTTCTCCGGCAGAGACTCGGGGACGGCTACTAGGATGAAGCAGATGTCCAACATGGCGATGGCTGACGCCAAAACGACCACAAGACTGTCTCCATACGTTCTGCTCAGATAAGCCCCGATCGCCGGACTGGTCACTAAACTCGCCGCAAACGTGGCCGAAACCTGACCGCAAAAAAGCAGAAGTGAACAAGTGAGGAAGTGAGAATATTACTACAACAAACATGAGCGTCTGAGAGGAACAACCCTTTAAACGATGGGATTCAAATTGATGCCACAGCCATCTGTAAGTGGCCCTAACCGCCCTCCTCTTTCTGGGTGAGTAGAATGGGTCATGTAGTTGAATATTAGGTACAAAACCTGTTCTCCTCCAAGCGGGTTGAGCTCTAGAGACAATGCATTGTGAGCAGATTGGAGAGAGGTGGAGCATCATGTGTCTCTGGGGGAGTTATATCTAAAGCAGGGTTTCCCGCAGAAAACCGCTTAGTCAATGAGGTACCTTTAATGACTGCTGTACATGCTCTGACCTCGTGTACACACAGCCGCTGGGAAACTCTGAGACGACGCACAGCTCGCCTTAAACACTGGATTATACTTCAGAACGCATGTTTGTGGCTGAAAACTGAGGAATAACGCATTAAACGAGTCACAGAAAGTACTTTGGAATTTTGAATGATGTCTTATTATTGAGTCTATTCTACAATGCACTGATTAATCACAGATCACGGGACACAGCAGAAAGGTGCGCGCAAACACATTGGAAGCCTTCATAAGAAACTGAACGAATTGCACTAAACGAACTGTGGATTTGGGGGGTGGGGGTTGGACGACGTTTTCAAGGCGGCCTCCCTAACTGTAAAACACTGCGGGAAACCCTGTAAATACAAAACACACGGACTGAAATGACATAATAGCTAATAACTAAAGATACATACATTTTACATCAAAAGACTGAGTACATAATGAGGCACGTACCAGCCCGTACGCCATGCTGCGCTCATGCTCCTGTGTGATGTCCGCCACATATGCAAAAACTACAGAGAAGGTCACGGCAAACACCCCTGAAACTGAGATAACTGCAAAATACCACCTGCAACAACACAGAAGGAGAAATTTAATTAGGCCTCCAGTCTAGTAGCGGACACTTAAAGGACACAGAGACACAGTCTGAAGTGCAAGTAAATCACACTAAAGCCGGTGCATTACATTCAATCACTTTCTCACAAATAAATCCAGAATGATTCAACTGTAAACACAAATTCAAACTCAACATGAGAAACACTCAAGAGATTATAATATGGTAATATTAAGCTCTTTATCACAATTTTTTCAAAAATTTGAATTAGAATCACTTTATTGGCCACTCTGCTTGCACACACAGGAATTTGTTCTCCACATTTAACCCAATCTGTGCAGTGAAACACACACTTACACACACTAATGAACACTAGGGGGCAGTGAGCACACACGCCTGGAGCGGTGGGCAGCCCTAACCACGAGGGGGAGCAGTTGGGAGTTAGATGCCTTGCTCAAGGGCACTTCAGTCATGACAGCAACCTTTCGGTTACACGCCCACGGCTGCCCCAATGAGATGAAACCCAGACACGACGCATGTTACGATGCAAAGAACCCCAATGTTGGAAAAACCATTATTGCTATAAATAATGATGGTGGGGGTCTTCAGAGTGAGATGACTGGTTTGATCCCTGGTGATGCCTTGACTGAGAAGGGAGCCCCCCCCGCCCTCCTCTCTCTCCGCAACTCATACAAGCACAGTGCTGGCCAGTGGTAGCTTGAAAAGAGGCAGTTCCTGGCTTCCCATGTGGGATATCATTGGGATTTAAATAAATATATAAAGACATAATACTGTCATACCATGGGCTGATCTTCATCAGAGGGATGGGAGCACATGTGAAGAAGACTGTGAGGAGGAGGAAGGACTTTCTGCCCCAAACATCTGAGAGGGCACCGATCAGAGGGGCGCTCAGAAAGGACAATAAACCCTGAAATATTCAAAGTGTAAATCTTCAGCTTAAACACATTTTTATATTTAAACAAACAGTTCAAGAAAACAAATAAACATTCATGGAGTTTTCCTGTGTTCTTCTAATTATCAGCTAAGACAGGCTTGGTGTTTTTAGAATTCATTATGTGGCGTCTTATGCTAAATAACATGTATTTCTACACGTCTATAAATGTTAGGACATAATGTAAAAGTCTTCAATTCAGAGGAAACCCATGCAGACACAGAGAGAACACACCACACTCCTCACAGACAGTCTCCCAAAGCAGGACTTGAACCCACAACCTCCAGGACCCTGGAGCTGTGACAGAGACACTACCTGTTTCTATATCTATTCATTTGTTTTCTTTTTCTTTGCTGGAATGGAAGGACTAAGAGTTTTGTTGTCCTGTGCAAATACTCTGTGACTATGACAACGAAACCCTAGAAATCTTAAAAAGTACTTGAAAATAACATAAATCTGATTGGTATTCCAATAAAAGCTTTCAGAAAATACAGGAAAAACAATGTGAATGAATACCTTAACTCCCTGTATGAGTCCATTCATCAAAAACGTGTGCTTCGGGAACGTCTCATGAAGGACCTGGACAGAGGCAAGAGGCAGCAACAATGAATAAGACACAGCAGTGAGGAATGCAGGCCGTAGCTGTTTAAACAACGTCTGCTTGTTCTGCTGCAGTCGTATAAATAATCACCCTCGAAACCTCGTGGTTAAACTGACGGCTTTTCTTTCTCCTGAGTAGATTATCAGAAACAAGGTTAGGCATCCTGGCTCACAAGCGACAGGAGAAAACAACCTTCAGCTTTCATTCAATTAAAGGTCTTCAAGCTTATGGTCACTGTCACAGAAAAGTCAGTCCCTTTCCCCAGACACAGTCACTGAATGATTTCAAAACACCATTTGTTCTTTCCTCCGCCCAAACTCAAAGGAAATGACTCAAAACGTTCTTTTAAAGTTGCTGTTTTGGAGATTTTGCTCTGGCGGCTCTCTAACGATGGAATGAAATGCTGACCACATCTTCTCAACACAATGTTAATAAACCAGTGATGCTCTGATTATATTATGTGCTTTAAGTACTGCTGTGTGTTCAGAGAATGTTAGTTTCAGGTTGTGTGTACTAAATGTTGGCCTGGTGAGAGAGAGAGAGAGAGAGAGAGAGAGAGAGAAGAAAGGAGAGAGAGAGAGAGACAGAAGAAAGGAGAGAGAGAGAGACAGAGAGAGACAGGTTGTTAGTGTTCAGCATGACTGTGATGCCTACTTCTCAAATAACTAACTAAATAAATAAATCCCCAAAGACTTGTGTGGAAAATAATTCCTCTTTTATCCTAAAAAAAACCAGCGTAAAAATAGAGATAAACTTGCTGTTAACTACGTGTTCACAGGTGCATCATGGCGGCCCCTTTGGTGTGTCACTGTTGCACATCCTCAGAAAACAAAAGCTATGCGTACACAAGGTGCAAACCATAGTGGGCAGTGCAGCCAATCAACAGAATCACAATAGTGAAGTTTTGAAGGCTGTGTCAGAGCCAAGTCTGCAATTACACGGGTCTTACTCTGGCCTGCCCTCTAGTGGAGGCCTCCAGTTACAAGCGTAGCACATGTACGTGAACTGCTACGTCATCTACGCAAACGCACAGCCAAAGAGCCATTATATCTATCCCCTGTGATGAAGTGATGGCCTCTCCAGGTCTTTCGTTATGCCTGATGATACTGAATCAGGATGGAGAAGTTGTAGATGATAAAGACTCTCAGCGTAGTCAAAGTGGCAAAACATACACACACACACCTAAGTGGTTTTCACAAATCTTTCCGGTCACAAAGACCACAACTAGAACACACTTCTGCATTCCTATCAGCCCTGTTGGACACAGCAGAGTTGGATATGTATCAGTTGAAATGCAACGGCACTGCTCCACGGTTTTAGGTTTTATTTTTATATTGTTTTGGGTCATTAAAACGCTAATTATGATATTAATAAAATTCCAACCTGATTAGAGAAAAATGTATATAATTCACCCAAGAACAACAACACAGATCTGCTTTTCTGCTCCAGATAAAATGATCACATTCATAACTGATGACCAAAGAACCAATAGAAACAGGCCACGGCTGAGTTACGGGATCTGAGCACGTCTTACCAAGTTACCAACAGTTGTTTACCACCGTTCCTCCTCAAACCTCCGGCTGACCGAGAGGAAACGGCTCTTAAACGTATTATATTTGTGCGTGTGAGCTCCACAGCCTCTGAGAAAAGCTCCGACATTCCCCTCAGTCCCCTCTCGTCACTAACTAACTGCACTAATTGTTTTTGTTCGGCACCTGCAGCTTCTCGGCAGAAGTGGGCCACAGGCCCGAGCTGTGTTTGGGTTCCTGATTAATTAAGAACAAAAGATTACCCTCACAAACAGGTCAAAGAGAAAGGTGCTGAGAGAACAGTTTTCTGTTTTGTGAACTGGAGCAATGAGAAATCACCATGAGCTGCTTTTAACATCTTAAATATATTAACATTTTTAAGGCTGTAACAACATCAGTGCAATAAACAACAGCACAGACAGAAACGTATGGCTTTATCACCAATGCCACCTTTGATCCTCTCTCTCTCTCTCTCTCATAAAGATATAAACCACTATCAGCAACCGTCAGAGATCTGTGTCGAGTTTAGATTTAAAAATATAAAAGGTGTGCTTTAAAGGGGTTTAAAGGAGTGTAATGATGTTGTTGTATCGTTTATAGCTCTACAGTGGTCTGTAAGATCAGGCAATTTCAACATCTTTTGTTCCGAAATCATCGTGTGTAAAAAATACAGCACAAAAAAGGTATTAACTGACTTTTAACGTGATTTAAAAACATCCACTGCCCTTTAATACGTTCTTAAAATTTAAAGAGCAACAGACGAGTGTAAAAGCGGCAATATTTAAAATTCTTAACACAATGATAACAATACGCTCCGAAACGGAGAACGGGGAGAAAGGTTGCGCTCGCGTTTAAAACACAGAAAAAACCGTACCCCCTTTACTATTTCTTCACAGAAGACAAAGCTACAAGGAGGATGTAGAGGAAAAGCCAACTTACCACCAGCGTAGGTGCGGTCAGCAAGCCCCAAGCAAAAAACTCCAGAAAGATGACGATGACAGCATGGTAAACCGTGGGGGAGCCGAAAACCTGAGGCTGTGGGAAGACACACAACACTCACATCAAACACTTCCCTGCACTGAAAATGAGAACATTGCCACCTTAAAAAAACATTTAAAGCTGCAAATATATTTACAGAATGAGTATCCCCTGGTTTTTTTGTAACACGTACGGGTTTGGTGTGATGTGTAAACAGTTTCACAGCGTACCAGCCACTCCCCAGTTAAAGAAAGCCCATATGTTACATTTAAGCTTCAGTTTATATTTAAACTTGTGTTTGGTGTTTACACAGATCTGCCTCTTCAGTCTACAGCAGCCGAGCCCCTCCCGTTCACACTGGAGACATACGGGCTGTTTCACGGGAGTCTGACGACTGAACAAAGTAAACCAGACGCTCATTCTTGACTTGAGGGAGATTGCACACGAATTTAGAAAGCTGGTGGAGCACCCCGTTTAACTTTCACTTTCCCAGAACTGGTTTTCTGTCCTTGTTTCAGTTACAGGAGAGAGAGAGAGAGAGAGAGAGAGAGAGAGAGAGAGAGAGAGAGAGAGAGAGAGAGAGAGAAAAAGACAACACGTGTCTCTCTGCCCACAAACATCTCAGCTTCGGAGATTCCGAGAATCGGTCTCCTATATCTTGTGAGGTTAGGTTTTAAAGACCCCATTCCAGTGAGAAATCAACGGTTTAACCCTGATAGCATGTGTGCGGTGGGGTGTAAGCTTTAAGACAGACAACGTAGCCTCTGTGAATAAGTGGTGATGCTTTGTGGCTGAGAGCTCTGCTCTGATTCTGTAGAGATACAAACAGTCTGAAAAAGACTGATTCAGACAGACAGGATTTCATATCTCACACATCAAACGAACAAATCCCACCCATTCTTGAGGTGGGGCTTTTGAGCTGCAGGTGAGTGGCAGGTAGAGGCAGAGACAGGGACCGAATTAATATTCCCAGATCTGTGCGCTCATAATGAAAGCAAAGGTACTGAGTTGAGCTAAGACACTTTAAAAGGAAGTGTAGGTGTATAGATAATCTCTATTTTTATAATTATCTGCAATAATGATGAAAAGAGGTGCATTTTTAGGGCATTACGTGGTGACCGGGGGACTGTATGTTTTAACACTGTTTTTAAAATATGAAATGTTTAAAAACATAAAAAACAATAGGAGTGAAACAGCGCCCTCTGGAGTACAGGCTTCGCCAAGGCTCGTAAAGTGGTTTACCTCAAGCAGCAGGTTGAGACACACAAAAGAAATGTAGATATTTAAAGTTTAGTTTCAAGTGCAGAGTAACGTTGTCTGTTTTTAAGTACATTTAGGGCCCCAAGGAGAAAAAGACCGATGAAAAATGTGAAATATGGAGAGAGTTGTCAGAAAGTGGGCCCAAATTCTCTATAAACCCCGCAAATCCGTCTTAATATCAATTTTACTCGTGTTCAAACTACAAAATACGGGTCTACAAAGCAATATTCTGGGTATATTCGGGTTTTTTTTATTTTATATTAAGCACTTCTCCAGCTCCACTGACAGACTCCTGAACGAGGCTGAAGTTAGCTTCCTATTCGAATTTTCCGGTCCACCTTAAATGGCACAACAGTTAACGTTATATTTAACCACTCCTTAATTATTGGTTAACTTCTTTTAACTTCTTGTTCCACATTAAAACAGTTAAATTATCGCAGCGATTACAATCAAAGGCGAGCAGTTGGCTTCTTTTTATGAATTTTCCGTTCCACCTTAAATTGTGCTGTGGTTTACATCAGACTCTGAACGTTGGTTCAAGGCGCCAGAATGCAAACCCTGCACCTTTTAAGGTGGAATGGACGGATAGAAAAAGAAGCCAACTTCAGCCCCGTAGCTGACGCACTCGCTGACACCTCCTGCTACTTTAAAATAAATATAAGGCTATACTACAGAACAGAAAAGATGAGCGAGAGTGTTTTAAAGGTTTTTAAAAGGTTTATAACGCGAATACTAACCGCTCCTCCGTCTTTGATTATGATTTTCTTGGCCAGCAGCAGACTGCGATTCACCCGCTTCTTCTTTTTGCTCTGTGTCATATTCCCATCCTAGTGTTTTTATTCTCCTCTTTTTAAGGTGGAGAGAGCCTCGGCGGGGTTTAACGGGACCGCATGAACCCGAAACAGTCCGTAAACACAGAGCAGGGAGGAGATATTCTACTCTTTCTCTCTTCTCCTCCTCTTCCATTCACTCCGTACTCACTCCGCCATCAAACACACACAGACACAGCAGCGAGGGCGCGCTGACGTCACGCACATCATACGATACGGGCGCCTAATGTATGCGTGACGTCACACCCAGAGAAGGGGAATCACACCTCTTTTCCGAAATTTCAGACTAATAAAGTAATCAGGATGTAAACAAAGTAATTCACAACTCTTTTGATCGGAGAGGGTTCTTTTCTAAATCAGAAATTTTTGTAGTAACACATAAAGGAAACCAATCTTAGGATGAGAATATCATATTAAAGATTTCAGATTAAAATAAAGAAGACTTGTGTATGTCTAAGCCTTTTTACCTCTAGACTATTGTACCAGCTAAATCCACAATCCATATAATTCAACAGCGCAATGTACTGTACAGACTCTAACATTAAAAAACGACTACTGCAGAATTGCGCCACGTGCCGGTAGCAGTAATAAAACGATTTTAGCGGGTTAAATATCTAAAAAAAATGGGAATTTGGGCAAACATTGTTTTTTACATTCATTTTACAAACACATCCTCCATTATTAATGAATAAAGCAAGAGATGTAATAAAAATGTTTATTTTAACGATACGAAAACTATTAAACTACAGAACCCATAATCCTGAGCGAGCGGCGGTTTTGGAACCAGAGAGGGTGACGTCATTGGCACGACAGCGTTTGTAGTCCGTTCTAACAATAACTGTCAAATAAAAACGTATTTTAAACAGGTTTTTTTTTAAATACAGACTGATTGATAGATATAACTGAATATGAACGTGCCGTGTCAGTCCATATAATATAACCACTTTTTAAACCGGTATAGCAAAAGACTAAATTAATAGCAATAAACAACTAGCGACATTTCAAGATATTTTTCTTAATCCCTGTTCATTTAACTATAATTATGGAGCTATAAGGTCACAAAAATAAAATGCAGTAGAATATGTTTTGTCTGAGTCTAAAATCTTTCGAGAAAGTTCTACCGCTGGGCGTTGGTGGTATAGTGGTGAGCATAGCTGCCTTCCAAGCAGTTGACCCGGGTTCGATTCCCGGCCAACGCAGTTAATACGTTTTCCTAAAATAGGACACCAAAATGTGTTTTACTGACTTGAAACTAGATAAATACATCCGTGTAGTACATATATTCCACATATATTCTCTGCTATTACATTAGGCAGGCTTCTTCACTTTCGATTTTTAAAACTTATCTTAAAACCCACTTTTATTCCTTGGCTTTCAACCCAGCATGAGACTTTTGTTTTGTTTTATTAGTTTTATTTTTATTTAAGTTATTTATTTTTCCTTATTGGTTATTTTATTTTATTTTATTTTGTTTTATAAACATCTTTTGTTTTTTAAAGTGCTCTATAAATAAAGTTGAGTTGCTATTCTCTAGTGAAGTTTATCTGTGACACATCGATGTCAGCACAAAATGTCAGCCTTTGGTTATTTATAACTCCTTTATTTCATACACAGTCTGAAAATTCCAGAATCTCTTTTGTGTTATGGTCCAATTTCATGATGATCACAAAAACAGAAAAGTATTAAAGCTATCGTTACATGATATTCCTTTAAAACCCCTCTGCAGTTAATGTCAGAATGACTTTACATTTTCAACACAAACAAACACATACCTCAGAAACTGGCTATAAAAGACAACATAACTGTATTTCTCTTGTTTTTAACATAATTTAATAATAATAAGAAATCACTGTTGATATCATTTATCTAACGGCATACTTTTATTCTGAAATCAAACGGAATGGACTGGAAGGCGTATTGCTTTCTTAAGCCACCAAAAGCCTGAATTAATTGTGATATAATAAAATGATTAATTACACTCATTTTAAGCCTTTTTCAAACTTAAAAGAAGTCTACAGAGCTAATGGTCTATAAGTTGAAAGACTGTCCTGGAAGTACAGATTTACATACTGCAAAATGTGGTCAACAGCATTGAGCAGTAAAATATCACAGCTTTCATCAAGCTGGAGCTGTGAGGAGTAGTTTCTCACTGGAACGATGTAAGATACGGCCATTCCCAGCAGTGTTCCAGCCGTCGCCATCTGGATATTGAAATACAAAATGCCATTAAATTACAGTTCCAACAACAACAAACAATCATATACAAACAGCTACAGGTCAGTAAAGCCATACACCATAGGCCCAACCTTTATCCACACCTTGTAATGAGTGAATTCACGTACGTTAAGATGCACTTTGTGGACAGAGATGTTAAACCTCGAGTGTAATCTCCATAGAAAAGCAGGAAAATGGGAAGTAGCTATGAGCTATGCTCAGTGCCAGTTCTCATCTGGATGGGAATAAAGCCCAAGCACTGGGCTGTGGAGCAGTGCAGCTGTTTGTTCTGGAGTGATGCAGATAGATCCAATAGCTTTGGGGTGAGCTGGAGTGGTGTTTGTGATCTAGACCTAAACATCTGTGTAACTGACCTTGGAAAAGTTAACATGGCTGAATGCAATCAAGTCCTCACAGAAATGTTCCATGAGGAGTAGGGGCTGTTACTGCAGCACAAAGTTGGACAAACTGCCTTGTCATACTCTCCATTTCAGATAAAATGTTGTAGACATGATTGAAATTGTGTATGTTTTTAACAAACAATTGCTTTAGACTTAAAATGCACCATACATCCACAAACACAAACAGCATTTTTGTGTAGTATTTTTATATTTTATAATAGATAATATCATATAAAGTGTATACAGTAGCATACCAGCTGCTGAATTATGGGGCTCTTGTAAACACAGGTGACGTCCTGAGCAGTTTCTTTGCACACCTCATCCACATGAGTCAGCAAAGCCACTTGGTGCACACCTGTAATCAGAAGAGATTTAAAGGGATATTCCACCTACCTATCAATATCACTACATCATTCCTGTCTGTTGTTAGAACACACAGTGCAGTGCAGCACTTCTGTGGGACTGGGCTAGACGTTTCTCTTATCACACTTCAGTGAACGGTGGGTGCCCCCTGTTGTTCTCTCTTGCACCATTTATGATCCATACAAACCACTACACCCTGGGAATACCAGGCAGAACTTGCAGTTGTGGAGAGGCTCTGACCAAAACTTCATGAGCACCAGTTTGCCACTTGTCAAAGTGGCTCAGATCCTCTGGATCCAGCTCATTAGTGATATTTACTTCATCTGTCAGTTGTTTTAATCTTATGGCTGATCAGATAGGATAATTCATTCATTCATTCATTATCTATAACCCTCATCCAGTTCGGTGGACAGCTGTGGGTTGGGGTGGGTCCAGAGCCTACCTGGGATCATTGGGCACAAGGCGGGAATACACCCTGGAGGGGGCGCCAGTCCTTCACAGGGCAACACACACACACACACACTCACACCTACGGAGACTTTTTGAGTGGCCAATCCACCTACCAACGGACTGTGGGAGGAAACCGGAGCACCTGGAGGAAACCCACACAGACACAGGGAGAACACACCACACTCCTCACAGACAGTCACCCGGAGGAAACCCACGCAGACACATGGAGAACACACCACAATCCTCACAGACAGTCACCCGGAGGAAACCCACGCAGACACAGGGAGAACACACCACAATCCTCACAGACAGTCACCCGGAGGAAACCCACGCAGACACAGGGAGAACACACCACACTCCTCACAGACAGTCACACGGAAGAAACCCACGCAGACACAGAGAGAACACACCACACTCCTCACAGACAGTCACCCGGAGGAAACCCACGCAGACACAGGGAGAACACACCACACTCGTCACAGACAGTCACCTGGAGGAAACCCACGCAGACACAGAGAGAACACACCACACTCCTCACAGACAGTCACCCGGAGGAAACCCACGCAGAAACAGAGAGAACACACCACACTCCTCACAGACAGTCACCCGAAGCGGGAATCGAACCCACAACCTGAAAAGGTCACTGGAGCTGGTTCAAGATACAAAGATGTTAACTGTAGACCGTGTGTATTTCCAGTCATTCACAATTATTTATACAGGTCCCTGGTCTGAAAGCTCACCCATGTTGCTGATGTGTTCTCTTAGATTCCGGAAAGTGGTGCTCAGTCCCTTGGGATAATTTTTGAGTTTTGAGGCATCCACCACAAACACCACACAGTGAACTTTCTCTTCGAGCCTGGGTTTATTTATGAAGCCTGGAGTCTCTGATTTGACCGGTTGCTCAGGGCTGAACTGTGGGAAAAACTTTCAGAGATTAATGATGGTGGAACAAGTTCACACCACATGCTCTGATGAGTTTACGCTGGAAGAGTTGGCTGATGGGGTACATCTGAGATTAGAGGAATGTGTAAATATATATTTTTGACAGGCCATTCCTAAATGCTAAGTGCAGTATATAATAATAAACACACACTGCGCTGCCATCCAATCAGCTTCAGTTGACGCTGTTGCTATGCAATGGTTGTTGTTGTTTACAGGCTCTTTATGTTGCTGTTGTTCTTGTTGTTGTTATTGCTCCTCTTTAAGGATTCAGCATTTGGTAGATGTTTTACACTGTATGCTACTCCCCTTAGGACTAGCACTAGGACCCCACTGACTCGCACACCTCCGGCAGATAGGTGTAGAGCACACTACACTCCTTACAAACAGTGACCTGAGCAGAGGACTCAACCCTGGACTCTCAGTTCCTGAAGCTAGGGGGCAGTAACTTCAGTGAAAGTACTGACCCCCTCCATATTTTTTCATACATTTAGAAAAGGACAAGGTTGCGCAACTAATAATAAAACTATCATAAGGAAGCCCTCTCTCTCTCCAGAGAGTAGTGAAGCAAACAGGGTTCAGTGTGATATATACATGATTTATATAGAAACTTTTACCTGATGTCCCTCAGGAACATGTCCTTGAATGACACTAAGAGCATCATGAAGAGTGAGTCCAGAAGCTTCTCCTTCTCCAAAACCCATCAGATCACACAAAACCAGAGCCGTGGTGCTGTCACAACCCGCGCTGATTTTGAAGGACTGCAGCTGGACAGAGGGAGACAGAGGAATCTGCTTTGACTCTTCACATAATGACATTTATTCATTCATTCATTATCTGTAAACGCTTATCCAGTTCAGGGTCGTGGTGGGTCCAGAGCCTACATGGAATCATTGGGCGCAAGGCAGGGAATACACCCTGGAGGGGGCGCCAGTCCTTCACAGGGCAACACACACACACACATTCACTCACACACATGGACAATTTTGGAGTCACCAATCCACCTACCAATGTGTGTTTTTGGACCGTGGGAGTAAACCGGAGCCCCCGGAGGAAACCCACGCTGATACAGGGAGAACACACCAACTCCTCACAGATAGTCACCCGGAGGAAACCCACACAGACACAGAGAGAACACAACACACTCCTCACAGACAGTCACCCAAAGGAAACCCACGCAGACACAGGGAGAACACACCATTTACATTTATGCATTTGCATTTGGCAGACGCTTTTATCCAAAGTGTCTGCCACACCACACTCCTCAGAGACAGTCACCCGGAGGAAACCCACGCAGACACAGAGAGAACACACCACACTCCTCACAGACAGCCCCCCGAGGAAACCCACGCAGAAACAGAGAGAACACACCACACTCCTCACAGACAGTCACCCGGAGGAAACCCACGCAGACACAGAGAGAACACACCACACTCCTCACAGACAGTCACCCGGAGGAAACCCACGCAGACACAGGGAGAACACACCACGCTCCTCACAGACAGTCACCTGGAGGAAACCCACGCAGACACAGGGAGAACACACCACGCTCCTCACAGACAGTCACCCGGAGGAAACCCACGCAGACACAGAGAGAACACAACACACTCCTCACAGACAGTCACCCAAAGGAAACCCACGCAGACACAGGGAGAACACACCATTTACATTTATGCATTTGCATTTGGCAGACGCTTTTATCCAAAGTGTCTGCCACACCACACTCCTCAGAGACAGTCACCCGGAGGAAACCCACGCAGACACAGAGAGAACACACCACACTCCTCACAGACAGTCACCCGGAGGAAACCCACGCAGACACAGGGAGAACACACCACGCTCCTCACAGACAGTCACCCGGAGGAAACCCACGCAGACACAGAGAGAACACACCACACTCCTCACAGACAGTCACCCGGAGGAAACCCACGCAGACACAGGGAGAACACACCACGCTCCTCACAGACAGTCACCCGGAGGAAACCCACGCAGACACAGAGAGAACACACCACACTCCTCACAGACAGTCACCCGGAGGAAACCCACGCAGAAACAGAGAGAACACACCACACTCCTCACAGACAGTCACCCGGAGGAAACCCACGCAGACACAGAGAGAACACACCACACTCCTCACAGACAGTCACCCGGAGGAAACCCACGCAGACACAGGGAGAACACACCACGCTCCTCACAGACAGTCACCCGGAGGAAACCCACGCAGACACAGGGAGAACACACCACGCTCCTCACAGACAGTCACCCGGAGGAAACCCACGCAGACACAGGGAGAACACACCACGCTCCTCACAGACAGTCACCCGGAGCGGGAATCGAACCCACAACCTCCAGGCCCCTGGAGCTGTGTGACTGCAGTACCTACCTGCT